>NW_022987748.1:600000-617438 GCF_902827165.1 Trematomus bernacchii
TTACCAAAAACGGAATTTTCACATTTTTCACTCTATCTCAGCCAATATTGCAGATAAATGAACACATAATGTGTCTAGACCCATGTTTTGATGGTCAAAGATCACAATAAAACTATTCCCAAAGTGATCACATGTATCTGTGGCATGCTAGTATACAGCGCTGGCAGTAGTGAAAATTCCCGCCTTTTTTCCCGCCAAAAACAAACAAGTAGCTGACTTGGCTACACACACACACATTCAACCTTCAAACAAACAAGGTAAGTAGCTAACTCAACTAGACTCATGTGTTTTGTATGTTTTATATAGGTTTCTAGCTTAATTGTTGTTAACACATCATTTTGCAGCCCAAAGTAGGCTACACACTAGAACATGTGTTAGTGTTATTCTGCCCTGCAGAGGCTAACTGCAGTAAAATATGGTAAACTATTAGCTAGCTAACGTTAGCTAACTAACTAACAGTGACGTGAATGAGGGATAGCTAGTGGTGTAGCTTGTTGAATAAAGCTATTAGCTAGGTAGTGCTAGGTAGCTAGCTAGCTGTACAGCTAATGTTAATTAAAAAAAAGGCAGTAATTGTAATGCAAAACTGCAGGGCAGTATTCTTAACCCGTTAAGCCCGATTGCCCCCGGTACCACAGCGTCCCAGGGCTTGTTACAATGTAACAACCTATTAACGTTGCATACCCACTTAACGGGAAGAAACTAAGCTAACAGATGATAATAACCATTTTAACCTAAACGAAACACAATTCCAACACCAAGCGTCTAAATCAGCACTTAACGAACGCTAACGCTAACGCCACATTAGGACATGACTGGCGATTTTTCTACTTCATGCTATCTGCATAAATGACATATCATATGAAAGCTGAGATTTATCAGATTCCATTGGTATAAGTCTCATCACTGTACGACAAAACTCACTGAATTAGCAGCCAGGAAAGAGGGTTTCCATCATTAAGGGGTAGTTTTCACTATAAATAGTGAAATAGGTTATAGGTTTTTTTAGGCGGAGATTAGAATATTTTTTTTTTACTATGTTTAATCTGAATTTACTCTGACACAGCAAGATCTATATTGATTCTGACACTTCTACAGCCAACTCACAGGTGTATCATTGCTTTGATACAAAATATTATTCATATACCCCTTATAGTTATGAAGATATAATCATTCATTCTGGGCATGTCATTTTTCGAGCCTGAGGCCTGGGCTTAACAGGTTAAACTGTGGAACATGATGGCTGCTCTCAGAACATCTGTTATAATTTTCAAAAGTTCTGATTGTATAACAGATTGTCTTTAGGCGCTTTCACACCGGAGTAATTTTCCCACAATAGTTCCGATGTAGTTCCGAAAAGTTGCGTTCACACCAAAAAAAAAAAGAACTATATTGGGATGCTCACACGCCGCAAAATGTGTGGTTCTGGATATGCAGAGATTCTGTTTGAGGCACAACTAGTGACAAGTGGATCCCTCAAGAAGAAGAAGAAGAAGAAGACACACTTTATTAATCCCTTACAGGGAAATGTCTTTCCCCACTCTGTGTTAACACACATTACACACACAGGGGAGGATATACATGCACAAACACAGAGGATATACATGCACACACATAACCACATGCAGATAGGAGAGGTGGCAGAGCAGAGAGGCTGCCAGGTACCCGGCGTCAAAGGTGTTTTAAGTGGAAAGGCATACGCAAAGTCCCTCTTTTGCCTCAAAACTGTGTGCGAATCAATGGAGAGGCTGTTGATGGAGCGGTTCATTGAAGAGGAAAGCGTCCTTATCACTGACCCTGCTGCACTTCTCAACATGACCCAGTCTTGCAATCGAGAGCACCTCGATGAAGCCCTCAAAGACCGCTCAACTCTAACCCTCATCGAGAAGTATCACGCCTATGAGGAGAAGGTGCTCAAGGGTCACCTGGGAAAGACAGCTGCCTTATGGATGTCATTTATTAACCACTGTCATCTTGTCTTCATGCTACTCCACTCCGTTAAGACCAACAACATCCAGTTGTTTCACAAATGCAATGGAGAGATGGCAAATATCTTCTTTGCATTTGATGGACACAACTACTCAAGGTTTGTGCTATTTACATGACAATTTACCAAATTTGCATTATGAGACAAGCTTTGAAAATAAATGTTTCTATGTGTAATCTGTGCCTTTCCTTATCTGCAGATATCTGACTTGGCTGGAGGTCTATCTGACAAACCTGGAGAACACACACCCAGGGGCCAAAGACCTGCTTTCTAAGGGTGCAATTGCGGTGGCCCGCTCAATGATACCGGGGGCACTTATGGCGCATTTCCACTACAGCGCGGAGCTCGCTTTAAGCGTGCCGTGTCATGCCGTGCCCGTTTTTGGTTGCGCTTCCACTAGGCCTAGTCACGGCCCGGCCCGGCCCGGCCCGGCCCGGCCCGGGGCCACTTTTTCACCTCTTTTCTGGCCCGACAAAATTGTGGTTCTATCGGGGCCAACAAACAGGGCTGAGTCGGGCTGAGTATGCTAAACTAGAGAGAGGAGCGCTGGCAAGGGGGCTACAACTACAACAAGATGGACATATTTGACCGTGATTTAATTGTAATACACGTTTCAAAATGATGCCGAAGTAACAACATACTGATACCGGTTAGTAAAAACCATGAATTAATGCTTTGTCAAGTCTGCAGACAGACGGCAGGCGAAAAACCTTTTAAAATGCGTGTTTTTCTAGATGGAGATTGGCTAAGCTAACGCAGTATATGCTCCGACCGTCCACACTCACAACAGCATGAAGTGAGTCGGCCCTGTTAAGGCCCAACGCGGCCAAGCCGTACCGAGCCGTACCGAGCGTGGCCGAGGCCGACCGTGTAGTGGAAATGCGCCATTAGTGCAGTCGACAAGACCATGGAGGAAACGTTCATGCGCTTTGCCAAATCATCAGGTACATTATGATTTTTACCCAGACATTGAACAGATATACAGACATTGTATCAAGATTATTATATTATATAATACAATTGTATACTGCTCTCACAAAACCACATTTTATTTGATGATTTCTGAATTAAAATGCATGTAACTTATTGTGTGGGAGCAGTAGATCACATATTTGTTTCATACTTTTAAGGTGGCTTCACTGGACTATACAGCCAGTTTGGGGCATACCAGAGGTGGTGTCAAACAACCTCCACACGGGCACAGTTTTATCAAAAGACCCTTGAGATGGTGGACCTCATCAAAGACCCAGACTGCCCAAGGGCGGGGAAACATCGGGAGCTGGAGAAGGCAGAGGTCAAAAAGGGTGAGGAGGCCATTCAGCGAACCATCGTGACAATTAGGAACTTTAGGAACCCCTTCACCATCTCAGACAAGGACAGGCTCTACTCCCTGGCTTCTGGTGCTCCTGTCCTCATGGAGGTCGAGATGGACGTGCTACAAGCAGAAACTGTGGACAAGGCTGCTAAAGCTGAGTTCATCAAACGGCTACAGAGCAGAGAGCCAGCTAGCTTCTTTGACCCAATCAAAAAGAAGAAGCTCAAGACCATGGAAGCTTGTAACAAAAAGGTCACCCTCACATCCTCACAGGGAAAGGTAATGAGATGTTCCAATACCTGAGGTCTACTGTATTATTGAAATTAATTTAATAACCTTTATTTTTTATTGTTGTGACCCCATATTTGTTAATGATACACTATCAATATCATTCCAGGTCATCCAGTATCAGGAGCAAAACAATCTTGCTTTCCTGCTCCTTGTCAAGTCACAACGTGCAGAGGACCCATTGGTCTTGGAGGAACTCATGAAATATCCCCTAATGCCTGTGCCCCCTAGCCTTGGGACACCAGATGGGTTTTTCTCCAAGACTAATAAAGCGGCTCTTCTGCACTACAATCTGGAGGACACCACCCCAAAGGATCTGCCATACCCTAAGGATGCCCTGTTCATCCAGGATGGCATGGCTCTGCTCCATGTCCTCACCAACCTTCCCCCAACATGTGGGGAGATATGCCTACAAGTGCTTGATCAGATGGTGGCCAAAAAGCACTTTTTGTTCTCGACTGACAGTTACCATCCAGGATCTATCAAAGCACAGGAGAGGTTGAGACGTGGCAGTTCAGAGAAGATCATTTTGGCTGGACCAGCAACCAGGAAGCCATATGACTTCAAGATGTTTCTCACAAATGATGACAACAAAAAGCAACTCTGCCAGCTCCTGCTGCGAGTATGGAGTGATCAACAGGCAGCTTCAAGGCTGGAGAGAACAGAAATGGCAGTGCTGATCGTGGAAGGGAGAGCCCATCAACTTCTCTCCTCAAACGGCAAGGTAAATTGAAAGCCCATATTAAAAGTGATTGATGGTTAAATTATACTCTAAGTGATTATCTGTGATTTGTGTCTAGTCTCTGTCATTGTTGATCAAAGTGCAATATCCCATTGTGTATCAGGTTGAGGTACGTGAGCTCCCCACAATCTACAGCAACCAGGAAGAGACTGATACAAGGGTGGTACTCTACCTTCATCATGCTGCTGCCCTTGGGTACAAGAATGCTGTAGTCAGAACACCTGACACAGATATCTTTGTGATTCTTCTTTACCACGCTCATGCCATCAGGCTGACTATATACCTGGATACGGGGTCAGGGAAACATAGACAACTTCTCAACCTCTCTGAGCTTGCAGAATCCCTGGGAGAAGACTACTGTGCCACACTTCTTGGATTCCATGTGTTCAGCGGAGAAGACTGCACCAGTGCCTTCAAAGGGAAGGGGAAGGTGGGGCCCTTGAAAAAGCTGGAGAAGAACCCAAAGTTTCACAGGGCGTTCAGTCAACTCGGTGACAACTGGAATGTCAAGCCTGAGGTGCTGAAGCAGTTGGAGCAATTCACCTGTCTGATATATGGAGAGAGTCGTGAGTCTTCAGTGGACGTAGTCCGTGCCAAGTTGCTGCGCAAAATGGTGGGGCAGGACGATAAACTCACTGCCAAGTCTAAGGTTGACCTGGCTCGCCTTCCTCCATGCTATGATGCTCTGAAGCCGCACGTCCAACGTGTGAACCATCGCGTCGCCCTGAACAAGCGAGCTGATGAATCAATTTTAGAAAAACCAAACCCCTATGATGAGGAGCAGGGATGGATGAGGACTGATGGAGTGTTGAGACCGGTGTGGTCCTGTCCTGCCAACCTCCCTGGTTGATCTCCTGGACACGACAGAGCGTGAACAGGAAGACGAGGAGGAAGAGGAAGAGGAAGAGGAATTTGACTCTGATGATAGCATTGAAAACGATGATTGAGTATTAATCAGATAGTGGAGAGCCAAACCTTGACTGCTTATCTGGAATGGGAAAGAGTAGTCACATCAATACTTATATTATGATGTTTGACCCTTGCTGTAGGCTAGTACAAAACAAATAAATATTGGTTAAATACACAACATCTGTCTCGACACCTTATTTGTTCACTTACTGTACTGCAATATTGGCGTCTCTTAATTTGCATAGCATGCCACAGATACATGTGATCACTTTGGGAATAGTTTTATTGTGATCTTTGACCATCAAAACATGGGTCTAGACACATTATTTGTTCATTTATCTGCAATATTGGCTGAGATAGAGTGAAAAGTGTGAAAATTCCGTTTTTGGTAATGGTGACACTAATTTGCATAAAAAATACATGTGGGACATACAGACAACATTTTAACATAGCTCATCATTTTCTACATACTTTTTCCACTTAGGAAACACTGATTATAAGTATATTTCTGTGTCGGTGCAAAATACACCATTCTTGGTACAAGACTAAAATGCTATTTTCTTGTAATGGCGGCACTAATTAGCATAATAGCATGCCACAGACACATGTGATCACTTTAAGAATAGTTTTATTGTGTTCCTTGACCCTCAAAACATGGATCTGGATACCTTATTTGTTCAGTTATCTGCAATAATGGCTGAGATATAGTGAAAGGTGTAAAAAGAGTGAAACTCGATTTTTAGGGTAAATAAACACTAATTTGGGAAAAAAATATACGTGGGACAATTTGCCAACTTTTTAACATAGCTAATCGTTTTCTACACACTTTTTCCAATCTAGAAAAGCTGATTAGAAGTATATTTCAGGGGGGTGCATGATACCCCCTTCTACCCACCCAACTATACATTATTCAGCTATTTCAGGACATCAAGGCTATACATGTTGTTGTTTATACCTTTTTTTAAACCTTTTCTTTTAAATATTAAGCTTTTTCTGCATTTTTGTAGCTAAAAGCAGCTACCATTCAGCTAATAACATATTCAGCTTTTTCTGCATTTTCAGCTAAATTCAGCCACAAATGTTCATAGTTTACAGCATTCGCACGCATTTTCTGCAGGAAATGCATTTTCTAGTTTCAGCCAATACTTTGGCTCTCCATAACTTCAGCTTATTTTCAGCTACAGAAACCATTCACCAAATATTAAACTATTCAGCCTTTTCAGGAATCGATGGGAAACCTTCAACTTTTTAAAAATATTTTATACTTTTTGAAATATTCAGCTTTTTAAACTCTTTTTTTAACATGGAAGTCAATGGGAGGAGCCTTCAAATCCTCTTTTCCTACACCTTGCGCTAAATGCTACTCCTTCCACATACTTTCAGCTAGACACTTCATTCCAAATTTAAAATGACCACAAGTCCTTCAGCTATAAAACTTTAAAAAAGCTATAAAGCTATTACACTTTTTGAGATATTTAACTTAGTTTGGAGCTTGGTAGAGAGGCCTTTTTCAGATTTTAACATTAGTGTGGATGGAGCAGCTCGTTAAGTCTAGAGTGCTTTGATCTCAAAACAGAGTGCAGGAGTGCTTCAAATTCTCCCCAAAAAATGTTTTAAACTTGCCATAATTCCCAAACCCTACACTCCTCAGACATATTTTTTCATGAAAAACGTAGGAAAACCTCTCCTAGGTTGGAAAATTATTTTTTTTTTAGAAAAAATATTAAACAAAATGCCTCTTGAGGGCATGAAGAGACAATAAGTCCACCTAGCTCCCAATTGATTCCCATGTTACATTTTTCCAGATCTTTCTTCAGAACAGAGAGAAGTACACTTTAGATAAACTGCTCCCATCTCCACATTTTACACACAAAACCAAAAAAACAAACATATATCAGTTCATTTGGGGTTCCCTGATGCTCACGGTCTGGTATTTTTTTTATAAGAGCCATAGTTTTTGAACAGGTGGCAAAATTGTCAGATATAATCCTCAATGCATTCTTAATGGGACTCAGTGCTGCAGTTGGTAAATCGTGATAAGTCGTCACCATGGTAACCTTTGATCTCTGGGTTTACACCAAGCGGCAAACTCTGGGGAAGAGCCGGGACGCCAATACGGAAGTGCCACAAACTGCAGTTCATATATTGGCCGATAGGCGCTGACTGCAGAAAGGAGCAATTTCCATAGACCCCCATGTTAAAATGCCCAATTTTACAGCCTAAAAAAACATGTTTCTACCCATGGATCCAATACATATTATTATAGATATAGTTAGATTCCACCTTCATGATCATCAATCTGTGAGTGAATTGTTTTCTAACGCGACCCTTTTATTTATATTAGGTCTTAAATTTTTTGCATAAATTAGGGCGTGGTCACATTGAGTGACAGCTCTGTCAAGTCACTGCTGCTGTTAGCTTCTTGTCTCTCTGCTAGCTGCTCCGTGAAGCTACAGGGACTCTGCCTGCTCAGTTCATCCAGGGAACACAACTTGACCCCGGCCGTGTTTGTTTGTTCTTCATGCTTATATATCGGACTATTGTGACTCGCTCTGCGGTTAAAACAGACGGTGCATGAATGCCGTTTTGCGGTAAGTGAAATGAATGTGGTAGCTACATCGGTGCTAACGATGCTAATCGTAGCCTCCAAGTTAAAACCATAGACTGTATATATAAAGGTTAAAACGAAATAGACAAGTGTTAAGCGTTAAGTGGGATAACACTGTAGAACAAACGGCTTCTGTTTGAGGTTGATAAAATAAGGTCATCCTTGTAACTTAGAGAGATATTTTATTATTTAGTATACCTGCCTATAAAAGCAAATAAGGAATCTAGGATTGCCTTGCTTAGCTGTCTGAAAGACATAAAATCATGGATGGAAATCAACTTCTTGACTCTCACCGAAAACAAGACAGAGATTATAATATTTGGACAGTCTGAACTCCTGGATGGCTTTAATAGTGTACTAGGCCCCCTAGCCTCCTACAGCCGTCCCTCTGTCAGAAATCTTGGAGTAATCTTTGACAACTGTTTTAAATTCGACAAACAAATAAGCTCAGTTGTCAAGATAAGCTTCTTCCAGCTGCGGCTTCTGGGGAAGGTAAAGGCCTATCTTCCTAGTAAGGAATTTGAACAGCTAATCCACCTATTTATAACGTCTCGTTTAGACTATTGTAACTCCCTGTATATTGGTGTTGATAAGTGTTTGATCCGTCGCCTGCAGCTGGTCCAAAATGCGGCTGCACGCCTTCTTACTGGGAAGAGACGTTATGACCACATCACACCCGTTTTGGCAGACCTTCATTGGCTTCCTGTGAGTTACAGGATCCAGTTCAAGTACTTACTTGTTGTTTTTAAATCATTGCATGGATTGGCACCACATTACCTGTCTGAGTTGTTGCACCGCCATGCTCCAGCTAGAGCATTGCGATCAGCTCAGCAAAATATGTTGGTGGTTCCTCGGTGCAGGAAAAAAACCCGAGGTGACAGGGCTTTCAGTGTTGCAGCTCCCAGACTGTGGAACAGCCTCCCAGTACATATCCGGACTGCTGAGTCTATTGAACTTTTTAAATCTCAGCTAAAAACTCACCTCTTTGCACTGGCTTTTAATACTAGTTGAACATTACATTTTTACATTTGTATGTGTTTTTTTAAATATTTTTCTAGTTATTGTGCTTTTTATCATGTTTTTAATTATTGTTTTATTATTGTACTCCCATTGTGTTATTTAATATGTATTGCCTGTACAGCACTTTGGTCAACTGAAGGTTGTTTTAAATGTGCTATATAAATAAATAAAGATTGAGATTGAGATATTATGTAGGTAGGAACTGTATGCATCGCTAAGGTTAATTTAAATTGGCTATGCTCGAGTATGTAGACAAGCTAATGTCGAAGTAGTGTATGTGAAATCAACCTCACAATAAGATGTGTGTATATTACAATTATTAATGTCATATTTCAAGATGATTACTTAGATATTACAATATGGTTGGTTGAGCTGGAGTTCATTATTGAGCTTACACGTTAACATCACAGTCATCTGAATAACGAACCCAAACCTTGTTGTTTTTATGAATTGCATTACCAAATTGGTTTCAAATAAATAGTAAGCATTGGTAACACAACTTCCAAAGTTACAGTAAAATAAAAAGGACCCTGACTCGGACAATACACAATCCAACATGTTCAACAGAAGAGAATAAGTTATATTGTTTGTACACATGGTACTTTACATATATATATGTTTGTTTAAAGTGTCCAGGTGATGCAGACAGTCTGGACCAGAGAGTGAGAGACAGAACTAGACTCCTTACCAGAGGTCGCGTTAACCGAATATTTTCCGTCTATGACGGAATTTTTCCAAGAATGACGGAAAAATCTGAAAGCAGTCCATCATTTTGACAGATTAGAACACAACTCGGAACAGCGCCAAAATGTCCACCAGCGGCCCACATTATATTACATCCTTAGTGGCCAGGTTGACTGAGGGCGATCTACTGTACTATGGGGGTTATTCCCTATCTTTATTCAAGAGCATGGTCTTTACATTTGAAAGCATACTTTATTGATTTCACGTTCAGATTATGTATTTCTTTCCCTCAAACCCTGTCCTCACACTCAAACAGTGCCTGCTTGCACTTAGATTAGCTCTGCTTCTGCTTAAACTGTACGCTTGCACTCAGATATATTGCTGTGTTTACAGATTTCCTGTGTTCCAGCTTAAAACCTTCTCCTCGCACTCAGGCTCTTTCTGTGCGCTCGTGAAATGTCTGCTCTCAGATTTCTGCTGTGCGCGCTTGGATCTTTTGTGCAACAACCCTGTCAAAATCCCTCAACCAATAGGAGGCCTGGTGTCCTTGCGGGTGCGTTCGCTTTACTCATTAGAGCGTCCCGTAAGGGCGGTTACTCTTTGGTTTATAAACTACCGCCCTCCACGGCTTTATAACATAACATGTACTTCACTTGTTTAATTTACAATATACCATATACCATACCATATACCAGCACCTTACATAATAGCTACGTTCAGTGGCGGACTGGGACTAAAAATCTAAATAAAATAGTCCCTCCGTTGCCTTCTGCTCAACACATAGTGCGAGGTGGTTGCTATGCAACAACAATAACAGCTAGCGTACTGTAACTATTATTTAGTAATTCACACACCTGTCCAGTTGGTGGCGAGTGTGTGCATATTAAGTAGCTATTGTTTAGTCTTGTATTTGACCTCGTTGATTACCTCCAGGATTTTTTTGCTGCAGTAGTTTAGCAGTTGCTATGACAGCACGGCGTTGCTAGTTAATTTTCAAAATAAATAAACAAACAATACCAGTGGGCCAAGCACGAGCCTGTTCATATTGTAGCATTCACCGCTATTCAAGATCACAGATCACTCGAGCCTTCACGTTACCAAATAAGGAGTGAGAGAGACGCGTAGCCAAAACCGAAAGCTGCGATAGACTCTGGTGGCTACAAGAGCCGTATAATAGAAGAGTTACGACATCTCCGTTCACTCCAATGGACCAGTTTTTTTACAGCAATGGCGGATCGTGCAGCCGTCAATAGTTCCCCGGAAGTTAGCTTGCCGCTGACTTCCGGGGAACTTTTGCGACCAGCAACACAGTAGAGTTGCAGCATAATATACCGTTCGTGATGGACTTTTAAAGGTAAGAAGACGTTTAAAGATTTATATTGCAGATATTATCAGCACATCTGAGTCAAATGAACATGTGTATTAAAGGATGTTAGTGGATTATCCCTAAATCAGTAGATTTAGGGAACGTTTACAGATAACAGATTAGGCTAGGATACCGGATAAAGTTAGCAACACACGTTAACCATGAACAGCCTATTAATCCGTTCTCCTAATGTTATTTCATCCAACGTTGTGGAATTAGAGAAAAAGGGCTTCTAAACGTGATTTTTTTGTGGGGTGGAGGAATATAATATTAGTTAAATATAACATTGGGGCACGTGTGATTGTAATGAGTGGAGGTGGAGAAATTACGATCTCCATTTTGGAGTAGACCTACAAACTAGTATAATAAAGTTAACGTTACACAATAATACGGAAGAGAGCTATTTGATATTAATTTAGAGTGCATATTTGAGACTTCCAAACAGTAAACAAAAACGTAATTTATGGGTGAGTGTTTTTAGTGTATTCTGTTGATTATTACCTGTCTGTATTATGTTGCAGCTCAGCTCTGCCTCCCCTGCCTCCACTGACTGCACGTCGCTGATTGATAGTCACCTGTTGGTCTCCTGTCCTTTCTGAAAGTCATAAAGATGACATTAGTCATTTAGATTACTTATGTCCTCAAATACCATGGGATTACTGAAACCACCATGAATTAAAAAAATGGTAGAATTTAATCTAATCTAAATTTTGAAGCATTCCTTGCCATCCCCTCCCTCTAAATATATCAATAAACATTAGGAAGTGATGCTCCTGACTACCATACCTGTTTAAGAAGATAATATTTGTTTTAAATAATTCAAAGCAATACACAACAGCAACAGGCTCTTTAACCAAGGCAACAGCCTAACATGTATATGTTAACAAGTAAACTAGCTGTTCACACTATTCCTAATATTATCCATAAATATTAGCAGATTCTATTTATTTTTTAAAACATATTGATGTAAATACATACACATATCGGTATGTTGTATAAATATTGCAAATCAAGACCTTTTTCACTGCTTATTACCAAAAATCGTAGTTCTATCTCCGGTAATCATGCATTCATATGTCCCGCCACGAACTTCCGGGGAACTATTGACTCTCCCTGAATCACGTGACGATCAAGCATTTTGGACTTCCGCTGTCGTAACTCTTCTATCTATATGGCGCTGGTGGCTACCATTAGCAGCTAATATTAATTCTCCGATTTTTACATAAAAATGGAATTATGGATTATCAATATTTTTTCAAAGTGACAGACACATTGGAATAACCTATGGATTAACTTTCAGCCGCGTTTTTCTCGTTTTAATGCCATTGAACACAACTTTTGATCAGAATAACAGCTAAAGGTGAGCATATCTCTGTGTTTTGCTAACTAAAGCTACTCGTGTGTGTCTGTATTTGCTTCCCCTGTCGCGAGTTCTGATCGCTCAGTGATGATCGCTCAGTGATGATCGCTCAGTGATGATCCTTATATTTCTATAATCTGTGGACTCTCAGGATGTTATTTAAGCTTGTTTGTGCAGATCCGATAAGTATATCGATTGATTCATACCTAGAGTTTTGTGCTAAGTGCGTTACCATGTTTTCGCTCAGGGCTCATTTAGACCCTTCTTGTGAGACTTGTGTTTTGTTTCGGTAAAAATGGTTCGTTTCATCAGTTAGCTGAGTTTCTTCCCATTAGGAGGGTATGACACATTCATCGTTTTTTTAATACTAAGAAGCCCCGAGACACAGTGTCGTGGGGCTTACAGGTTTTAAAACATGAAAAATAAAACGACGGGTAATAATGGATTATGACGGAAATGTTACGATCCCGTCCGTCAAAATGACGGACAACGAAAAAGTCTAACGCAACCACTGCTCCTCACAGCAGTGAACTTCAGCACAGGTACAAAGACTCTTTTTGTCATACTGTACAAAGAATCAAGAAAGATATTGGTTTAAATAAATGAAGTATTGACTTTAATACACTGATATACATTCCATTAAACAATACTAAATACTAGATCACCTACACATCAGTTAAGTTGAGGTTTTTTTCCATGCAAAAGGTTACATTTAGCAAGCAATATGACTTTGTCAGCTTTCTAATTTAATGTATTGAAAGCAAAGCTATTTAACACATAGTGAGAACTGCTACTATTTATCTCTCAATATTGTCTGTAAAAAACGTGGTAAAAGTGATTCTTTCAGTGAGACAACAGAGCAAGCTTCTACAGTTGCACTACGTTTTGATAACAGTTAAATATTATTTTGATAATAAAATATATTTCAATGTTGATGAATTTCATACTGTTCATTCATAATCTGATTGTCTTTGTAGCTCACTGTTGAAATAAAAAAAAAACATACAAAACATATAAAATAATTATATCTACAGCCCCTAAACACACAAACACACCGCTTTCATAAATAACACAATAATAATATGTTTTATGTTTCCTGTAATTTTTGTGAGGAAAGGACATGCCTGAAAGACACGACTCAACATTTTCTCCTTCTCTGCGGGTCAAGAAGAACATCCAAGAGGAAAATTAAAAGCTGATGTTATGAGATTTTAAGACCAGTACAGGACATTCACTAAGAAACTACTTTTATTGTGAAAACACAGTCAGCTGACCGAATGCACCTATTTCCACATCTACACTCCATCAGCTGATTATTTCTATTTGCCTCACTTCATGAGCTTCACAACACCTGTGCCTTGTACCGCAGAGTTTGCAACGTCACAAATAAATGGGGCCAATCTTCAGTCAGATGTGAATGTGTAATCTAACATTTTCAGTAAGAATAATGGACAAAAGGAGTGCAAATACAAATACAATTTATTGAAATGTGAACCAAAAGTTCATCAAAAATGTTTTAAATAAAAAGCACATATGGACAGAAGGTGTAAACCTATTATTAACCTAAATGTATAAGTAAACACATTTAGTCAAATAAAGTGACAGACTAGGCCTGTGCATGGGCTCCTCCATCAGGCCTGGTCCTCCTCGCTGAGGAAAGACCCTCAGTCCTCTCCAAACCAACAGACAGGACGTCCATCACACGGAGGTTTCTCCCTGAAGTCTCTGCAGCTCTCTGGACACCACGCTGTCTCAATCCGTCCACACTGAATATGAGAGGGGAAAAATGAAAATAATGAATGCTTTAGACAATAAGAAATATAAAGTTGACTGTTGAGTTGCTCAGTTTTTTTAGATTGTCAATACTATTACTGTATAACTAATATCTCAGGTTAAGAGGCACATTCAAATAAAGATTGGTCTTTAAATACATTTTGTCTTTTGAATTGTTTGTCTAAAGTCAAGGATCTAGAACTGGTACTTTTTTAATGTTTTAATGATAGTCTGGTTATAATGCTGTTTGGAGGAGGCCTCACAGGTAAGAGCACTAACTAGCTACCATCACATGTACCTTAGCTTGACTTAAATGTATTAAACGTATAATTAAGTGATAGCAACATATAAATAACTAATGTCATGCAAACATATTAATATTTGCTTGATTCCAGTGTTGAATTTAGCACATTGCATACAAACGTTAAGGGATTTTAAGATTCTGAAGTGTTATGCTAAAAACTCAATTACTTAGATAATTATTTATAGTTTTGCTGAATAGTTTCATGTCCGCTTACCTTAGAAACGTAAAATGTGACGGCAGTGTGCAGATGGGGAGCATGTTAGCTTAGCTTCTTAGCTTGAGCTAGCTCTGTTACTTCCAGCTGCAGGTCCCGCCTCGGCTCCGCCTCTTTGCCCTTATTTGGAGCAGGCGGGAGTTAGACTCTGATGTCACTGCCGAGCCGTTAGTGGCCGACTCCGCCTACTAAGGGCTTCTCGGCAAATCTGCAGAATCCTATGGGTGACGTCACGGACCCTACGTCCATTTATATATACAGTCTATGGTTTACACCCTGAAGTAAGAAGATATGATTCTACACTGTATTGAAGTAAACATGTATTGTTTGAACTGTTTTATGTAATCACAACGGTTTGGGTAATTATATATAGAATAGGAATGTTATTCTCACTTTCAAACTCACTGACTTAGAGATTCTGTGTTTCACACACCAACATTGATCCTTATCACCACTAAGAGCCAGATGCTGTTTCTAAGTCGTTAAAGACATCGTAAAATAAGAAAAGATCCCCTGGAAAAGGTAGGGAGGGGAGATCGGGACGGAGATAACATTGACTTTTGACCTAGTGTGGTTTGGGGTCTCACTCTGTTCGAAACTCTGATTGACCTCGGCCAGAAGCGAATCCAGCCAATCAGGACACTTGGAGGAGGTGGTCAGTTTAAACAGCTCCTCCCCAGGGCTTCTCTGATTCGCTTGGGAGAAAAGTGGGAAGGAAGAATCGACAAATCTCCGCCCCAAAGACAGATAGAAATACTGACGTTTGTGTGTGTAAAATTGCTTTTGGGTTTGGTGAGTGGCAGGTCCTGAGAACTGTGTCCGTATCGCATCACAAACCTGAAGTCCAATTTCTTTTTGGTTTGATGAGTTGGCGGGTCCTGACGCATTTGTCCGCATCGCATCACAAATCTAAAAGCCCGGGGTACCCGGAGTACTCTGTATAACTTGTATATGTGTTTGATTTCCTACCAGTAAACTCAGATAATTGTTGTAACTTTTGATTCCGGTGTTTTCAATTCCTTTCTTAATTTAATAGAGATCCAGCCTCATCCAACGAACGGCGCGTAGCAGAGGTATTCTACTCCTACAACCCACATGTGTTTGTTAACATTCATTCACTACTACTTACATTTAATATCTTTATTTAACTCCTTCAGCCTAATTTCAGCTGCAGGAACCATTCAAATATCAAACCATTCAGCCTTTTCAGCACATGATGGGAAACTTTCAACTTTTTCAAAATATGTTATACTTTTTAAAACATTCAGCTTTTTAAAGTCTTTTTTTAACATGGAAGTCATTGCAATGCATTTGAGCTGTAACATACACACACACACACGCACACAGGGTTGGGTTGTAACGGAATACATGTTACGGCGTTACGTAATCAGAATACAAAAATCAAGTAACTATTCAGCTCGCGTTACATTTGAAAAACGAGTAATCTGATTACAGTTACTTTCGTAAACCTGAAGTAAATACATTTTGGAATTATTGGTGGAAAGATTTCCTCACAACATTTAATATTCATTACTAAAGGTACAGCCGAATCATCACAGCGCACAAAACCTATTACCGCCGCAGATGGACCAAAAAAGGGAGCGTTTGAAAAAAATGTGCGGGTCCGCTCAGTGAAACAATAACAACAAAACATGGAGGAACAAAAGTCTGCGTTTAAATCGTGTGTGTGTGTAGAGGTGTGTGTGGTTAAAACCATGGGCGTCGCAGCCATTATATGAGGGTGGGACAAGTCCCCCCCACTTTTTCAAATGATTAGTTTAGACCCCCCCACTTTTACTATGCGGAAAGTCCGTGAATCGGTCTATCCACTCGCTGCACTTTGTCGAGCGCTGTGTCAGTGCTTCACTATCAAATGAAATCCATTCCACTTGCTTATTGAGAGAATGCCCAAATCAATGAAACTCCGTTCCATGTTTTCACTGCTACTTTGTACCAAGGCAGATTCTCACATAGCGCGCGCATGTTCAAGGAGTGATGTCATAGTTGGACAGCTCAGATCTGTTGTATGAAGCGATGCCGGTAGCGGAGGTAAGGCACACACACCAAATGTTCAGGAAATGGTTAATACAGCGAAAATCAAAGCTGACGATCTCTTGGTTTGATATGTTTTCTCCCCCAGACAACATGGACATAAGAACATTTTTTTCAAAGAAGAGGAAAGTAAGTCATCAGCTGGTAGCAGTTAATCAGTTAACAGTGATGGCGGTGTCTCACTTCTGGAGAGGAGTTTCGTCTTTATGTCATGATAGAGAGATACAAATACTGAATAGTTTAGATGAGAAAAGGCATCGAAATGCCAGGTTACTAGTATTTATTATCACTTCACCACCTCTCTTGACATCTAGGCACTTGAGAGTGAGTCAGAGGCAGAATACAGGGACAGTGGAGAGAGGTCCATTGCTGAGGTGAGTGATGAAAGGGAAATGACAGTTGAGAGTAAATTGTGATGTGGACTCTCATCCCAGGATTTTAAGGAAATCAGTGGGGATCTTGAACAGGAAACATTTCAGTCAAGGGGCATCATATGACCAATATAGACAGAAGAGCAACATTTATTTGAACATTTAAGTCAATGATACCATTCCTAGGTGAACTTAACATCCATATGGAGTCAGATCAGTCTCAATATTAATAAATGCTCACAGAAGGATTCACAAATGTATTTTGCGATTTATATATAAATGACTCTCCACAACAATATCTCTCAATGCACTCACAAATATTTATTGTTGTATATAAATGTACAAAAAATGGGCATTTAAACTGCTTTTTATTAATTCAAAGACAGCTCTGAATTAATAATCAAATATGTTTCCTTTCTTTACTACTGAAATTACAAAATGTACC
>NW_022987749.1:0-17500 GCF_902827165.1 Trematomus bernacchii
CCTTCTACTTCCGCCCCATGGGACCTTATTTCGGAAAAAATTATGTATTGAAGTCAATGGGGAGAGAAAACGTATCTTTCGATCCCGTTTGAATTGTGCCATGAATTACACATATGATGTTTGTCAATCTTAAATAATAATTTCCATGTCAAAAAAGTCACAGTTTGTCGTAAAACTGTTGAAATATAAGACTATGAAAAATACGCAACTAGAAAGACTACAAATCCCAGAATCCCGGTCCCGCATGCTGGCTCTTAGGAACCGACTAACTCCCCTTGTGTGTATGTGCAGCTCTCAACATGCCCAGACTTGGAGTGATTTTCACCTCTTTTAATATTTTCCGCCTCATTCTGAAAGAAAGAAGTGAAATGTGCCAACGTGACGGCCGTCTTGGTGTGTGGTGCGAGACGGGAGATGTAGTTCATTGAGCGGTTTCACACAAAAAAAGTGTTACTTCACATTTTAATTTTTTACTATCTTTTAAATTGACGAACATCAATGTGTAATTCGTGGCACAATTAAAACGGATCGAAAGATAATCTTTCTCTCTCCATTGACTTCAATGCATAACTTTTCGGAAATAAGGTCCCATGGAGGTCCCCGGAACGGAGGGTCTTCACCTCTCTATCAGAAAACAACACATAGCTGACTCCACATCTACTTTCTACACTCTGAAACAGCACCCCCTCCTGGGCAGAAAGGCTTCTACAGCAATACATCCTGAAGATGTTCATACAAATAGATGAACACAAAGATAAGTGATTATATGTTAATTTAATAACCCAAAAAAGCTACTTTCATATTTACACACTAACAATAACAACCATACAGTATGCAGATGAGCTCCTTCATATATCAATAACATTGTCTTTAATCTGGCAAGAGCATTGGGATTATGTACATTTATACAAATAGATATTCAATATTCTGCAGGATTTTAACTGCGGAGACAATTTGCCCAAAGGTATCAATGAATATCAGTAACACAGTGAGTGGATTTCTAGTTAAAGGGCCTCACAGAATAAAAAATACTTGGTTTTCAATGTGAAATCAATGTTTCGACATGAGCTGTAACTGTCACCGCTTCTTTTGTTGGTTTGTTGACGGTAGCGTAGAGGCTACTGGGATCAGCGGAGGCTCCAGCAGAAGAAGAAGAAGAAGGAGCTTTCACCGTGCTGTAGGTCACTAAATCATCTTCTTCATCATCTTCCTTACTCTGACCCTGGGAAACAAAAGGGAACAGTCATCAATGGCACAACATGATGTGACACGGCATAATTCAAGGTGAAAGAAGACAGTGCTAAGAAACCTGACATTAAACAACACAAAATAAATAAATCCAACAAAACCTACAAAACACAACATAATGAAAAAAGGTGATCTCCTTATTTTCCCAGTAGCGCCTTCAGGAGTTTTGCCATTTGTGTGTTTTTTACAACAGTTATTAAATGTATTTCCGAAATCCATAACATGCGGCTCTCAGGATGAAATGGGCCCTTTAGCTTTTTTAATCCAGAGCCATCTGCTGGTCAAAATATAGATTTCAATACTGCCAATGCCCATCAGCAAGTCTGTGCATTGTGTTTATTTTATTGTACCTTTATTTAACCAGGATAGGTCTCATTGAGATAACAAATCTATTTTTCAAGAGAGTCCTGGTCCAAGAATGGTTACAGCACAGTTACAGACCATTTTAAAACACACAATCACAACACAGTCATACACCAAGTTTAGCCAAAGCATTTACAGACACAGCTTCCTGCTTCAAGGTCAGTTAGAGTAGCTTCTAGTGTGTTACTGAGACCAGCTCTCTGAGTCTCAGCTCAGTTTGAAGCTGGCTCCATGCTTCGGAGCAGCGTAACTAAACGCCTCTTCCCAGTTCAGTACGGACTTTGGTTCAGTTAATGCTAGTTAGCAAATGTTAGCATGCTGAGATGCTGATCTAAGATAGGGATCATGGCAAAGATTACACACGCTTATCAGTAGATAGTTAAATAGTAATAAAGTGTTATGGAATGAGTAAGATTTTAGAATTAATAGGTTTGATTGGTACTTGTATATGTGTGTGTGTGTGTGAGTGTGTGTGTGTGTGTGTGTGTGGGGTGGTGTGTGTGTGGTGTGTGTGTGTGTGTGTGGGTGTGTGTGTGTGTGTGTGTGTGTGTGGTGTGTGTGATGGGTGTGTGGGGTGTGTTTGTGTGAGGTGAGTGTGTGTAGTGTGTGTATGGTGTGGTTGGGGTGTGTGGGTGTGGTTGTGTGTGTGTGTGTGTGTGTGTGTGTGGGGTGAGTGAGTGTGTGTGTGTGTGTGTGTGGTGAGTGCAGTGTGAGTGTGTGTGTGTGTGTGTGTGTGTGTGGTGTGTGTATGTGTGTGTGTGTGTGGTGTGTGTGTGGTGTGTGTGTGGTGTGGTGTGTGTGTGTGTGTGAGTGTCAGTGTGAGTGTGTGTGTGTGTGTGGTGTGGTGTGTGTGTGTATGTGTGTGTGTGTGTGTGTGTGTGTATGTGTGTGTGTGTCTATGTGTGTGTGTGTGTGTTGTGTGTATGTGTGTGTGTGTGTGTGTGTGTGTGTGTGGGTGTGTGGTGTGTGGTGTGTGTGTGTGTGTGTGTGCCAAACATTAGCTTCCTTAAACTAAGCGTTGGTGACGTGAAATCATGTGACCTTGGTGCAGTTAGTTAGGGGATTGATGCATTTACGCCACTCCTATAAAAGTGGAGTCAATATGGCAGTATTCCAAGTCCACATACATCACTCTGCAGAGCACCTGCTGTCAGTCTGCTAGCATTATGGATGAGATTAGCATGCTGCATGCATTAAGCAAAAACAACACCACGTGTGCTTGTTTGTTCCTTCACTTCCAACACCTGTGTAACCCATCAAACCTCACCTGGGCTTTGCTGCTGGTGTTCTTGCTGCTGGTGTTCTTGCTGTAGCTGACGGAGGCGTAGGAAACATCCTCTTCACGATCCGCCTACACAGGGAGGACAACATAATGGTTGCAAAGTCACATTTCAGTTTAGCTGCATCATTGTACTTCTCTTTTTCTCTGTGGCAAAGGGAAGTTGAACCCGTTTAGAGAAACACAATCAAACAGCGCTTCTCTTACTGCGACATTTAGGAGAACAAATATAGATAGTAGTGGGTGTAACTTTGAGATGGGTGTGGTGGAAAATCTCACCGTGTTTTCTGGACCTGGCTGAGTCACTGCAGGGTTAAGGCCCTGTTCCTGCACAAATACACTCTAGTTAAAGTTTGACATTCATATCAATGGATACTTATTATGTGTGCCTTGCTGTTAATGCATATCCACGTGCTCTGCTTCTTGAGCTCATTTCTAGTTTGATTGTAGACTTTTGCATGGTCAGGTAGTTTCAATGCAACACGTTGAGTACTGTTTATTTTAGAACCATAGTCAGTTTAGTAATTGGAAGAACAACCAACAAACAAGGGTTAAACTCACGATCCTGTCATCCATACGTGGTCGGTCCCCTGAAAAGTCAAAAGAGTCAACTTTAGTTTCCACAGTAAAAATTCTGGTTTATCAAAAAGTCTTATTGTAACATTTCATTAGTGAATGCTCTCACCTTTAGTTTTCTTCCATCTGATGACCGCCACAATGACTATTAAGAGCGCTGCTAAACCCACAGCCGCAACGATGTACCACCACCACTCACCTGGAAGGAGAATAAAATGTTAGGTATATTTCAGCTGCAGTTTTAAAAACGTACTTTGCAAATGAATCAGTTTCTGTTAATTACAAATCTTAGTTAGCACATCCATCATGTATTCATTGACTGAGTCTTCATTTGAATGTCTTTCAAAAAAGCATTAAGTTGATAAAGAGGAAACTTTCTGCACATTTTCAGGTGTATATCAGTATGTAGTGTCTCTACTTAAAGAGTCCTCTCCTGCTGATGTTCAGGTGTATATCAGTATGTAGTGTCTCTACTTTAAGAGTCCTCTCCTGCTGATGTTCAGGTGTATATCAGTATTTAGTGTCTCTACTTTAAAGAGTCCTCTCCTGCTGATGTTCAGGTGTATATCAGTATGTAGTGTCTCTACTTTAAAGAGTCCTCTCCTGCTGATGTTCAGGTGTATATCAGTATGTAGTGTCTCTACTTTAAAGAGTCCTCTCCTGCTGATGTTCAGGTGTATATCAGTATGTAGTGTCTCTACTTTAAAGAGTCCTCTCCTGCTGATGTTCAGGTGTATATCAGTATGTAGTGTCTCTACTTTAAAGAGTCCTCTCCTGATGATGTTCAGGTGTATATCAGTATGTAGTGTATCTACTTTAAAGAGTCCTCTCCTGCTGATGTTCAGGTGTATATCAGTATGTAGTGTCTCTACTTTAAAGAGTCCTCTCCTGCTGATGTTCAGGTGTATATCAGTATGTAGTGTCTCTACTTTAAAGAGTCCTCTCCTGCTGATGATCAGGTGTATATCAGTATGTAGTGTCTCTACTTTAAAGAGTCCTCTCCTGCTGATGTTCAGGTGTATATCAGTATGTAGTGTATCTACTTTAAAGAGTCCTCTCCTGCTGATGTTCAGGTGTATATCAGTATGTAGTGTCTCTACTTTAAAGAGTCCTCTCCTGCTGATGTTCAGGTGTATATCAGTATGTAGTGTCTCTACTTTAAAGAGTCCTCTCCTGCTGATGTTCAGGTGTATATCAGTATTTAGTGTCTCTACTTTAAAGAGTCCTCTCCTGCTGATGTTCAGGTGTATATCAGTATGTAGTGTCTCTACTTTAAAGAGTCCTCTCCTGCTGATGTTCAGGTGTATATCAGTATGTAGTGTCTCTACTTTAAAGAGTCCTCTCCTGCTGATGTTCAGGTGTATATCAGTATGTAGTGTCTCTACTTAAAGAGTCCTCTCCTGCTGATGTTCAGGTGTATATCAGTATGTAGTGTCTCTACTTTAAAGAGTCCTCTCCTGCTGATGTTCAGGTGTATATCAGTATGTAGTGTCTCTACTTTAAAGAGTCCTCTCCTGCTGATGTTCAGGTGTATCAGTATGTAGTGTCTCTACTTTAAAGAGTCCTCTCCTGCTGATGTTCAGGTGTATATCAGTATGTAGTGTCTCTACTTTAAAGAGTCCTCTCCTGCTGATGTTCAGGTGTATATCAGTATGTAGTGTCTCTACTTTAAAGAGTCCTCTCCTGCTGATGTTCAGGTGTATATCAGTATGTAGTGTCTCTACTTTAAAGAGTCCTCTCCTGCTGATGTTCAGGTGTATATCAGTATGTAGTGTCTCTACTTTAAAGAGTCCTCTCCTGCTGATGTTCAGGTGTATATCAGTATGTAGTGTCCTCTACTTTAAAGAGTCCTCTCCTGCTGATGTTCAGGTGTATATCAGTATGTAGTTGTCTCTACTTTAAAGAGTCCTCTCCTGCTGATGTTTCAGGTGTATATCAGTATGTAGTGTCTCTACTTTAAAGAGTCCTCTCCTGCTGATGTTCAGGTGTATATCAGTATGTAGTGTCTCTAACTTTAAAGAGTCCTCTCCTGCTGATGTTCAGGTGTATATCAGTATGTAGTGTCTCTACTTTAAAAGAGTCCTCTCCTGCTGATGTTCAGGTGTATATCAAGTATGTAGTGTCTCTACTTTAAAGAGTCCTCTCCTGCTGATGTTCAGGTGTATATCAGTATGTAGTGTCCTCTACTTTAAAGAGTCCTCTCCTGCTGAATGTTCAGGTGTATATCAGTAATGTAGTGTCTCTCCTGGGACATGTCTCCATGCTATAATGTTCAAAAAGCTCTTTTTCTCATACTGCCTGTGCTGCAGCACCTCTTTTCAACCCTCTGTCTGAAACCAGAGCCCAGTCTGCTCTGATTGGGTGTGTGTGTGTGTGTGTGTGTGTGTGTTGTGTGTGTGTGTGTGTGTGTGTGTGTGTGTGTGTGTGTGTGTGTGTGTGTGTGTGTGAGAGAGAGAGAGAGAGAGAGAGAGAGAGAGAGAGAGCGGTAGAGCTTCTACCTTTCTTTTCTCCCTCTTGATCTTTCTCCCTCTGGTATCCCTCCTTTTGGTGAAGGATTCAATTAAATAACAAACACAACAGGATACAAACAAACTTAATATCAGAAGACAACAAATGAGACGTAATAAAATAATAAAGTCAAATGTACCCCGTTTTCTGACACGAGGACTCTGGGGGTCCAGCATCACACAGCAGAGTTTCTCCAGTCCTTAGTAACTGTCACGTTACACTTCAGCGACTTTTGATTAAGATGAGAAGAAAATGTCACTATGGATGAACAGGGAGCTGGTCTTATCTCCACGCCACTCTGATTAGCCTCGTACACCCACTTCACTGTGTGCTGACACTCATTGTATTTCCACACAGCGCAGAACAAGGTGACATAATCATTGTCCTTATTCTCAGTCACTGAAGGTGGAGATAATGTGAGAGAAAGACAACAAGAGTATAATTAACTTTACCACTGTAATTATAATTATTGTTATAGTATATTGACAGTAAGAGAGGAAAACATTATGATGTTTATACTCACTGTCAATAACAGACAGAAGAACCTGAAAGTCTGGACCTTGTTGTTTTCCTCCTGATTTTGGAAACTGTCTGCAGGTGTAACGACCACGATCCTCCTCTGTGACCTTCTTTATAAGCAGAGAACATTCTTCTGTAACACTCAGTCTGTCTGCTTCAGCTTTGTTAATCCCATCTGTACTTATCTTCCCAAGATGAATCAGCTCTATTGTTGTTCCCCCTTCATAACGATTGTAGATCCAGGTAGTACTGTTACATTTGTGCTGAGTTAAAGTTTCTTTAGGTCATGTATGTGTTCTTCATCCTTACCTGTAAACTGAAGCAGCAGTATCACCACTAAAGTCGTATTAATCCGTCTCAATTCAACCATCGTGTCTCTGCGTCTCTGTCTCTCGCTCTCACGCCCTCAACTGACGTCTCTGAACTAATGACTCTGTAGAAGAGAGAAAGATGCACTTCCTGTTTTAAATAAAATGTCACTTCCTTTTTGTGAGTCCTTTTTTAAAATCACTCTTTTAATGGATGAATTGGTCAAAAGCAGATCAGCTTTTTATCTCTCTGAATGTTCAATGCTCAAACAACAGATGTGGTTCAGAGTGGATATAAAAGACACATTTAACAACATTAGCTCTAGGGTCAAAATGATAATAATCCCACAGAAGGAATATTTATAGTATAATCTGAGACCTGAGTGTTTGTGACGACTTTACTCACCCACCCACCCTAACCACATGACATTTCCTGTGTATCGTGGTGTTTCAGAGTCTCATACTTTCCGTCTATAATCACAACCTGTATTCACACAGTGCTTTTGAAATGCTATTCCACATTTCCAAACTTTCTGGGGATAGTATTTGCAAATTAAGAACTAATTCTCAATGCAATGGGAAATTGAAGAGACAACAAGGAGCAAAGTGAATAAAAAATGCACAGAAAATATTAACGTTACTACAACTTGCCTTCTGACTAACTTTGCTGTATGAAACCTTCAGACACACTGATATATCCTGATAAGGAGATTTAGTTTTTTAGTATCATTAATTCAATGTTTTTCTGCATGTCATTCGTGGCAATCATGATGTCCTAAATATACAAGAGTACTTTTCTTTTAAGGAAGTTTAGTTGCAAAAACATTTGACAAATTGAGGCTTAAAAATATGAGATAATCTTCAGTGTGGTTAGCTATGAATCTTCCAAAACGTTCAAATACCTTGTCCTGGACATAGTTTCTACAGTATAAACTGTGCAACAGTACAGTAGGCCCACACAAACTGCAGAACACTGGTGCTTTGGGAACACTCAAATGATTTAATTCCCATTTAAAATCAGGAGACTAAATATGAACATTATATGTGTGGTGTGTTGTGTGTGGTGTGTGTGTGTGTGTGTGTGTGTGTGTGTGTGTGTGTGTGTGTGTGTGTGTGTGTGTGTGTGTGAGAGAGAGATGGAGATCTTTAGGTTTAAGGAAGGCAGAGGATGCCCTCAACAGGCCAGTTAGAGAACTACAACATCTGGAGGAAAAGAAGGAAATAAATTAAATAAACAAATCGGGTTGGTCCGGTCCAAGGTCTTTAACCAACAATTTCTCTCCCAAACTTCTCCTTTCAAAAGGATTTGATAGTAGTGCTTGGACGGAATTGGGTGGGGACCGAGGTCCGGAGTCTCCACCTGCACACGCAGCCATCCTCATCAACTACGTAGCGTCACCTTGGATACGATTCCAAACAACTCACAGAACTGCATCGGGCGCTGAAATTGGCGCCCTATGACCATCAGATCTGACGACACTGATTGGCTGAAATTATGTTTCGGCGGCATAGTTTACAGATAGCAACAGTCAGCAATGTGTTGGCTGCTGCTGCTCTGGCTGAGGGCTCCTTTCTTAGTGCCCAGACGAGAGAGGGGCTGCGGTCGAATAGTCCAAAAATCAGCGCCTAAATTCTAACCCTATCGTCTATTCCTTGACCTCTGAGTGAAACGTCATGGGGTTAAGGGATAGTGGATAGGAGAATTCAAAAGGATTTAGGAGAAGAGACTGCGGCACTTTAGAGAATCCGACTGCACTTTCACTATCCGACGTGTTTATGATGCGCCAGCAGAGGTCATAAATGTGCGCCTGCTGCTGTGGGGAAACTATGGAAACTACAGTTTTCTATACAGCGGACTACCACATGGATGTTTAATAAGAACGAGGGACTACTGTAAACTCATCTAGAGACTCTGCACCGTGCTCTGATGCTGTTGTTTTATGCTTTATGAACGGGGACAACAGAGAAACATATTCTTCATGACCAAAGTTGGAATTGAAATAAAAAAGGAAAGTGAAACTTATGCTCGTCACCCCTCTCCCTCCGGTCCACATTAATACAAATGATCCCAATACGTATGACTGTATGAAAAGATCTTAAAATCAATACAAATGTATTTATTATAAACGTTAGTCCTTAACATCTATCACTGTGTATATCACCATTCAACATCTTTTAAAAGTTGAACAACACCCCACACAGCTCAGTAAAGACTGTGAAATGTTGACTTTATTTGATCATTTCAGTAAAAAACTAACGTTCATATTTCTCTTTTTGATTATAATACTGATGAACGTTCAAAACAAAGCACTTTGGCAACTTACCACATACGTTTTAAAATGCTTAATAAGCACTGTAACTTTCATGATATCATTTCTCGTTCATAATCGGTTGTTTTCCGTGAACGGCCGACTGATGTGTGATGGCAAATACGGCGGCCGCAAGGCATTGTGGGGCAGCATTTTCTCCTCTCCTTTCGGTTAGGGAGGTCCAGTGGTTCCTAAGCTAAAGGAGGTTATAAAGGAAGTTTGAAACCTCCTTTCCTTTCATTTAGAGAATTCGAACGGCACTTATCATGGCTGCCACTGAGGGACTTCCGGGTCATTTCACTCCGTTAGGAAGGTTCCTAAGCTAAATGGACTATTCGACCGCAACCCATGGTAATGATACACGCTGCGGCCAGGCAGGAAACATGTGACTTATCAGTAACTTTAGACATCGTAACACAATTTTAAACGAGATTTTATTGTAGATTATACATTTTACTGATACCAACTATATAATATTTACCTTGTTCATTACAAATACAAATTATATATATTTTTTTAATATATTTTTTAATTTGAATGACAATCAAACATGTGGGAAGAGGGGGGGCGGCGCCCCTAGCGCCCCTATGGGCCGGCCGCCACTGCAGACATCTCTTTTCCAATGTAAGTCAATGGGAAAAGGATGTTGGGCCCAATGATGTCACAGACTGATTACCAAAATATTACCAACACATCAGCTTCCCGACGCGCGGGGATAACATACTGGACCATGTTTATTCCCCTTTCCGGAATGGATATAAGGCTCTCCCTCGCCCTCCCTTCGGCAAATCAGACCATATCTCACTACTGTTGTTGCCTTCGTACAAGCAGAAACTTAAAAGGGACAGACCGATTACAAGAACAGTACAACGATGGAGCGAGGAGTCAGATGAGGCACTGCAGGATTGCTTTGCATCCACGGATTGGAGTGTGTTTGAGGACAATAACATCAACACACACACGGACACTGTCATCTGCTACATTGGGAAATGCATCGATGACGTGGTACCGAAGGTTTCTGTACGGACATTCCCAAATCAAAAGCCCTGGATAACCTGCGATGTGCGCAGCAAACTGAAAGCGCGCACTATCGCGCACACAGCGGGAGATTTGGAGGAGTACAGGAAGTCTAGGTATGATCTCCGGAGAGCAATTAAAAATGCAAAGAGACAGTACAAAGAAAAAGGTGGAATCTGACTTCAAAGGCTTGTAACACTAGGAATATGTGGGCGGGACTAAGGACAATGACTGACTACAAAGGAGCAGCGGGGGGTGCTGCGGGAGTGTCTGCGTGCGCATCTCTCCCAGATGAGCTGAACAGTTTTTTTGCACGCTTTGAGAGCAGCCGGGCTGTGGAGGTACAGAGGGACCAGGAGCTACACTGCCCTTTTGTTTTAAATAGGGCAGATGTGTGTACATCCTTTAAAAGGGTTAACCCACACAAGGCTCCTGGACCTGATGGCATCCCTGGCCGTGTTCTCAGGGTGTGTGCAGTTCAGCTGGCAGAGGTGTTCACAGACATCTTCAACAGGTCCCTGTTGCAGTCTGTAGTCCCCACATGTCTTAAACACTCCACCATCATTCCTGTCCCCAAAAAGACAATCATCACCTGCCCCAACGACTACCGCCCAGTAGCACTCACCTCCACCATAATGAAGTGCTTTGAGCGGTTAGTCAAATCATTCATCACCTCCTCCCTCCTGACTCTCTGGACCCCCTGCAGTTTGCCTACAGAGCAAACAGGTCCACTGACGACGCCATAGCCCTCACCCTCCACACTGCCCTCTCACACCTGGACCCGAAGAACAGGAACACATAGTGAGAATGCTGTTCATTGACTACAGTTCAGCATTCAATACCATTGTGCCCTCCAAGCTGGCCATCAAGCTCAGAGACCTCGGACTCAACAGCGCCCTCTGCGACTGGATCCTGAACTTCCTGACGGGCAGACCCCAGGCAGTGCAGGTGGGAACATCACATCCTCCACCTTGATTCTCACACCGGTGCCCCTCAAGGCTGCAGTGCTCAGCCCTCTCCTCTACTCCCTGTTCACCCACGACTGCGTGGCCACACACAGCTCCAACACCATCGTGAAGTTTGCTGATGACACGACCGTCATCGGCCAGATCACAGAGGATGACGAGACGGCGTACAGAGAGGAGGTCGAAAACCCGACATCTTGGTGCCAGGATAACAACCTCCATCTCAACATCAGCAAAACAAAGGAGCTGATTGTGGATTACAGGAAGCAGCAGGGAGAGGACACACCCCCCATCGCCATCAATGGGACTACGGTGGAGAGAGTCAAAAGCTTCAGGTTCCTTGGGGTCCACATCACTGAGGACCTGACATGGTCTCTTCACACCACCACCATCACCAAGAAAGCTCGACAGCGGCTCTTCTCCCCCCCGCAGGTTGAGGAGGTTCAAAATGGATTCCAGGATACTCTGCAACTTCTACAGGTGCACGATAGAGGAGTATCCTGACTGGCAGCATGACGGCCTGGTACGGCAGCTGCACCGACCTCGGATCGTAAGGCTTTACAGAGGGTGGTGAAAACTGCACAGAAACATCACCAGGACGGAGCTGCCATCCATGGAGGACCTTTACTCCCAGCGGCTCAGGAAGAAATCACTACGGATTATCAAAGACCCCATCACCCCAGCCACAAACTGTTCTTTCTGTTGCCGTCTGGCAGACGTTACCGCAGCATCCTGGCAAGGACAAGAAGATTCGGAGACAGTTTTCTTCCCGCGGGCAGTGAGACTGTTAAAAAATTGAACTGTTGAAACAACATCAAACATTCATCTGCTACTCAGTAGTATGTATCTAATACCTATATATATATATCATTCCAATAACTTGTATATAGACTCTATTGCACTATTCCACATCATAACTTTATTTCATTTTATAACTATTATTATTTTTGTATTGCTCATGCTCTTATTGTTATTATGTTATTATGTTGCATTGTTGGAGAAGCCTGTGACATAAGGTTTTCAACTACATAATTACTCTGTAACTATGTCAGATTGACAATAAAGAACCTTGAACCTTGAGACTGACACAGAAGTTGTAGTACCCAACCTTTTGGCCATTACCAAACATTTGTTTCAACGTCCGTCACACTTCCTGGGGTCTTGCTATGCTCATGCGGATGATTTAATTTAGGTCATAGTTCATGATATTACCAATGTTTCTGACATGTTGACTTTTGAAAGAAAGGGATTTGGGACATCTGAATAATAATAGTGGGAGATTTTACAAAGCTTGTGTGAGCTTGGGTGTAGTGGTATGTTGTAGACAAGCACACAATCAATCACAATATTGAATATTCTATGTGGTTGGCTTTGTGAGCATATCCTCTTTTAAACTCTGAACGTCTCTTTTGTCAGAGTGTAGTCGTATTAAAACTTATGGAATAGATAATTAATAATAATAATAATAATTTCAATTTTTATAGCGCCTTTCTAGGAACCCAAGGACGCTTTACAATGGGAGATAAAATAACAAAACAACCAAATAATAATAATCACACAGATACAGGTTGAAAAAACAGGTTGCTGGGTACTGCATTTTAGCTGGGGTCGAAGGCCTGAGTGAACAGATGGTGTTTGAGTTTTTTGTTTGAAAGGGTCCAGAGAGTCGGCCTTCCTGATAGCAGAGGAGAGAGAATTCCAGAGGGTGGGGGCTGCGACACTGAAGGCTCTGTCGACAAGTATTTTCAGCTTGGATGGAGAGCAGCCCTGTGTCGGAGGGACCGCAGCTGACGAGAGGGGGTTTAGGGCTGGAGGTAGGTCAGAGATGTATGCAGGGGCTAGTGAGTGGAGAGATTTGTAGGTTAGCAGGAGTGAGTTTGTACTTGATGCGTGACTTGACCGGAGAGCCAGTGAAGGTGGATGAGGGTGGGGGGTGACGTGTGCGGGTGAGGAGCCTGGCTGCAGAGTTCTGGACGCCTGTCCAGGGCTTTGCTGGTGACCCTGAACAGAACTCCGTTGCAGTAGTCCAGGCGAGAGGAGATGAAGGTATGTATTATTATTAATTGTTTCAAACTAACACATTTTTTGCAATTGTCACTAGTGGCTTAGGCTTATTTTGTTACTAAGCACACACTGCTGTTTTTAAATTAAGGTCAAAGTTCACGACCTTACCATGTTTATGACTTGTTTACTTAAAAAAAAGAAGAATTTAGGACACCTGAATAATGAAAGTGAGAGACATTACAAAACTGAGCTCTTGGAGCATGTTCAAGGTTCAAGTCTTTTAATAGTCATACGTACATAGCTACAGTGTAGTCATGACGATGAAAATATTAAGTCACAGGCTCCAACAGAGCAAACACAGAAAACAGAAAAACAGAACAAATAGTGCAAGTAAATACAAAATAGAAATGGTGAAAATAGTGAAATAGTGCAATAAGAGTCTATATACAAAGTACATGTAAAGTTTGAAAACAAGAGTTTTCCCGAAACGACCTTTGGGGAACTCCCTCCTTTGTCCGTGCATCCTTTGGTACCATTGAAATATTCTCTATCTCTAACCTGATTTGAAGCAAACTGGGAATGTGTCTGAAATGTGAACAAGAAACTTCTCTGGATTCTGTTACACAGAAATAATTAGAGTCCGGTTTGGTGTGGGACAGTAACAAACAGTAACATCAACAAAGAGCTGTGTGAAATTCTGCATCCTGAATAATTCAGTTTTGCAGAATTTAAGAAATCATATCTAATGCAATAAAGAAATAACCTTCCACATTGCAATGAGTGAGGATTAGGAACTTTAATTTACAGATTATATAATTCTCAGTTATAATATAGAATTAGTTTAGGCTGGAAGCTCATTCAAATCCTAACAGTAACATGTACAAAAACAAATTGATCTAATAACAACATGTTTATAGCAATGCAATAAATGAAAAGCTATTCTTTTTTGTGCACAAAGAGATTTAACATAACATTAATGTATATGTTAAAAATGTCTAAGTAGAACACTATGTATAGTTAACATTTTACAACAACAAAGAAAAACATTCAGGATAATGTTACACGTTTTGGCATTTTGATAAAACTCAGTAATAATGAAGAGAACTCTATTGAAGCTGAAAGCTCATTGAAACCTGTGTGTGTGTGTGTGTGTGTTTGTGTGTGGTGTGTGTGTGTGTGTGTGTGTGGTGTGTGTGTGTCTAAAGCTTAACCTGGAAAAGAAAGGAATAAAAACGTATTATATTAACTGTTTTAAATGTGAGCCTTAAACTGACGTTTTTCAACATTAAGGAACTACTCTCGATTACATCACAAGTTTTGGGCAATCTTTTTTCATAGATTATTTAACTATTACTTATCGTTAAAAGACTTAAAGTTAATTTAAACCCAGACAAAGAAAAGTGAATAAAACGTTTAAAACATTTTTTCTTTATAAAGTTGAAGCCAATTTAGACTTACTTTTTACAACAAATAGGAAACTACCTAATATTATGTTACTCGTTTTTTTAAACTTTTCTCTTTATGAGTTTGTTTTGATGTTGAAGCTTGTTGATCAGTGGAGTCTGATGGAAGCAAGAAGGTTCTCCAACGTTTTCACATAGGTCACTACACCTTCATCTTCATCATTATGCACCTGTACAAATAAACACAACACACTTGAGAACTGATATCAAATGGAAGAAGTAAATCACCTCTTTTGCAGCAATCACTAACATAATAAATAATACAATTAGTACTGTTTCATTCTTATTGTAAAGACTGAAATACTAATAACACAGAGCGTTGATTATTCAGAAACTCACTGCATTATCATCCGTCTGTGCTCTGTTCCCTGAAAGACAAGAAATAAACTTCAGTTTCAAGTCTCAATCCGGCTTTATCTAATATTATTTAAATAAAATGACTTCAGTGAATGTTCTCACCTTTAGCTCTCGTCCATATCGTGACCGTCACCACAATTATTATGAGCGATGCTAAACCGACAGACACGATGATGAGCCTCAACCAATCTGGAACTGAGAGAAAAAACATTTAAAATATTTCGGCTGCAGCTTACTGGACCATTTCAAATCCTGCGCCTCAAAGAATTCACATGTTTTCTTTTATTATTATTTGGTCTGACATTTATAATGTAGGCTGCAGAAGGAGTCAGAGAGATGGATGTTAGTCACTACCTTGTCCTTGGGGACCATTACAGAGATATACAAACACATTTAAGTTTAACATCTGACGAAACTTAATGAGACATAATAATGTAATCCTTAAACTTAAAATCATCAAATAAAATCAAATATACCCGTTTTCCGTTAGAATTCAACAAATCATATTTTTTCGATGTGTAAATAAAATGTGAAGTCTTAAGGGTCGCGCTGGCAGAGGAGGAAGTAACTTAAACATCTCAACATGTTCTCACCTGAGGACTGAGGGCTGAAGAGAAACACCTGTACTTCTCTTGTGTTCTTATCAGTTACTTCACAAGTAAACAACTCAGACCTTGTTGTGTAACTAAAAAGAGAAGTCGGAAATGTCACAGAGGCAGAGCAGAGAGACTGTGATGTCTTCATATCTCTGTGATCTTTATCCACATCTTGACCCTGAAGCAGCCACTTCACTGTGAGTTTAAACCGTTCATATGTCTTCACAGAGCAGAGTAACGTCACCTCATCATTGTCCTGATGTTCAGTCACTGAAGATGGAGATAAACAACAAGAGTCAAATTAACTTAATCACTGTAATCATTGTAATGTTTTAGAGTATTGTTCAATAGAGACAGTTTGAAAACACTATGATGTAAATACTCACTGTTAACAACAGACAGGTAAACACGAGAGTCTGGATATTGTTGTTCTCCTGATCTGAACTGTCTGCAGAAGTAACTACCAGCATCCTCCTCTGTGACCTTCTTTATACCCAGAGAACATGTATCCGTAACACTCAGTCTGTCTGCTTTAGCTTTGGCCCCTTGCTGAATCTGCCCACCTTTAGCCAGCTTTGCTGTTGGTTCTCTTGTTAAATCACTAAAGAGCCATGAAGTTCCCTCACAGTTCCCCATTGCATTGTTACAAGGCAAAGTGACTTCAACTCCTTCTTTGACAATGAAACGCTGTTTGGTTGCTACCCCTGAGAAGACAAAGACAGAGAAATAACTTTAAATAAATATGGAAAGTGGACTGCAGTTAAAAAGGGCTTTTCTGTAGCGAGCACTTCAAGTATTTTACAACACATTCACACGAGACAAGAATACAAGGAGGTCCAATATCTTTCCCTTAATTCTCCGAGCCACATTTTCCCAATAACAGGTCATTATAAAGATATTGTGAGTATGGTTTTTGAGCAAATAGATGATGGTGCTTAAAAGGGTCCAATAAAATCACTATGGTCAAAATAAACAAACTTAGCTGTCTGAGTTAAATGAAGGTTAGACAATGAATGATATAAGTAGCATTGTTTAAATAAAGTGTGTGATGTCACCTATCTATACATATTATAACATCCTTACCTGTAATCTGAAGCAGTAAAACATCATTTGAATCATCTGATTTCAGCCATCGTGATTCTCGGTCTCTCTTGCTCGCACTTTCTCAACTGTGAACGCCGGCTTGAGAAATACATCAACTTCCTATTAGGTGTGAACTTCCTCATGAGGACACTCTTCTCTCCATATGAGGAGGTATTTCATATTTCTGATGCCGTATAACTAAAGCAATTTGTGCTCCGAGCTTAAAAAGTGAAATAAAACTACATTTCTGTCTGTAAATAATACATAATTAGTATTATTGTTAATAGCTAGTACGAGACATTTTCTGTATAAGTTATTTTCATTGACTTCATTTTTAAATGTTATATTTATTGTTACAGTATGTCGTATTTCTGATAGTAATAATAATTATAAATATTGGTATACTATTGTTAATAGCAATGAGTATTACAAAACTTTATATTTCAAGTTATTTCTGTTTTATTTGGAAAGAAAATTGACAAGAATACAAACAAAAAAAAGCAGAAACCCTGAAAGGTAACACTAGATCAATACATTTCCTGACATCAAGTCAACAAAGGAACATATCATATATATTATACACATTTTTTTATAGAGAGGCGAAGTCCCGCCCTTCTACCTCCGACCCATGGGACCTTATTTCGGAAAAATTATGTATTGAAGTCAATGGGGAGAGAAAACGTATCTTTGGATCCCGTTTGAATTGTGCCACGAATTACACATATGATGTTTGTCAATCTTAAATAATAATTTCCATGTCAAAAAAGTCACAGTTTGTCGTAAAACTGTTGAAATATAAGACTATGAAAAATACGCAACTAGAAAGACTACAAATCCCAGAGTCCCGGTCCCGCATGCTGGCTCTTAGGAACCGACTAACTCCCCTTGTGTGTATGCACAGCTCT
>NW_022987749.1:22500-197500 GCF_902827165.1 Trematomus bernacchii
CAGTATGAGAGGAAAACATTATGATGTAAATACTCACTGTTAATAACAGACAGAAGAACCTGAAAGTCTGGACCTTGTTCTTGTCCTGATCTGTTGTACTGTTTGCAGGTGTAATGACCAACATCCTCACGTGTGACATTTTTTATAAACAGAGAACAGTCTTCTGTCAAATTCAGTCTGTCTGATTTAGCTTTAGAAATCTCATTTGTACCTATCCGCCCAAGATTAATCAGCTCGTTTGATGTTTCACCATCACGACTGTGGATCCAGGTAGTACTGTTACATTTGTCCTGAGGTTTTATCACATTTTCACAAGGCAAAGTGACACTATGTCCAGCTCTGACAGTGAGGGAGGAATTCGGTCCAGTCACTGGTGTTGAAGATAAAACTGAAAAAACAGATAAAAACGTTTTATTTATAGTTATGTGTGAAGGGGATAATACATATAACAATCAGTATCAAATGTCTCTTCTCCAAGAATCCACCCATAACACTTTGTTCAAAACAAACACAGAACTTGGCCGCTTGATCAATTTTAGTTATTGAAATACTTTAAGTAAAGTTTCTTTAGGTCATGTATGTGTTTTTCATCCTTACCTGTAAACTGAAGCAGCAGTATCACCACTAAAGTCGTATTAATCCGTCTGAATTCAACCATCGTGTCTCTGCGTCTCTGTCTCTCGCTCTCACGCCCTCAACTGACGTCTCTGAACTAATGACTCTGTAGAAGAGAGAAAGATGCACTTCCTGTTTTAAGTAAAGTGTCACTTCCTTTTTGTGACTCCTTTTTTTAAATCACTCTTTTAGTGGTTGAATTGGTAAAAGACACATCAGCTTTTTATCTCAGTGAATGTAGATATCTGAACAGCTCAAACAACAGATGTGGTTCAGAGTGGATATAAAAGATACATTTAACAACATTAGCTCTCGGGTCAAAATGTTAATAATCCCACAGAAGGAATATTTATAGTATAATCTGAGACCTGAGTGTTTGTGACGACTTTACTCACCCACCCTAACCACATGACATTACCTGTGTATCGTGGTGTTTCAGAGTCTCATACTTTCCGTCTATAATCACAACCTGTATTCACACAGTGCTATTTAAATGCTATTCCACATTTCCTAACTTTCTGGGGATAGTATTTGCAAATTAAGAACTAATTCTCAATGCAATGGGAAATTGAAGAGACAACAAGGAGCAAAGTGAATAAAAAATGCACAGAAAATATTAACGTTACTACAACTTGCCTTCTGACTAACTTTGCTGTATGAAACCTTCAGACACACTGATACATCCTGATAAGGAGATTTTGTTTTTTAGTATCATTAATTCAATGTTTTTCTGCATGTCATTCGTGGCAATCATGATGTCCTAAAAATACAAGAGTACTTTTCTTTTGAGGAAGTTTAGTTGCAACTACATTTGTGCAAATATGGTGCTAAAATACAGCTCTGCATGAAAAAAGAGTGATGTTTACGAGGCACATAAATGCTACGTGACTCAAACTCCCCGCCCACCAGAATTTGACGCCCATGGTGCAATATGGTCATAGTGGGGGAGAATTACTAATGTTTTAGTGGTTTGAGAATCAGTCGCTTCTTCAAAGTGGCTCAGTGTTATTTCCTGAGAACTGATGGGGAAGTGTTTCTGTGAGAATGTGTTCAACAGCAGCAGCAGCAGAGCTCTGGAGGTGTTACCCTCTGATGATGAGCAGACAAGCATCACACGTCATCATGTTTGTTCACACCCTGTAAGAACACAATTGGTCAGAATATTAACCAATATCCTTAGATGGCTTTGTGGGCAGTGCAGAGGAGGAGCGAAAACATAGTTTCTCTAGAAATAATCGTTGTACATTTTACTCATACATAATCTGTTCAATATTTATACTCCATATTCCATAATGTCATATATTTTGAATATATATATATATTTGTATATATAATATCTGCATGTATATTTTCTATTTCAACATGTATATTTTATATTTTCTTTTTCTTTCTATTCTTGTATATTTTGTAGTTTTGTTTTATTGTAAAATGCCTTTTATGCTCCTGTAACAACAACAATTTCCCAATTTGGGATCAATAAAGTGCTATCTATCTATCTATTGATCTATCTATCTATCAGTCAGATCTAAAGATAACGGTATGGACGGTTTTAATAGTGTCTCTCTAACAGAAATGCTTACATGTCAGTATGCTCTTTGTGTAACTATAGCTCCATAGGTGTATAAAGAGAACTGTACACTGAGTTGGAGGCGGGACCTTGTTCATTGTTATGAGAGTTGGTCAGGGACACATGAAGCCAAAATGTCCTGCCTCTCGAGGGAAAAAGTACCCGTATCTGGGCCAATAGAGCACATGCGTTTTACTTAAGCCCCGCCTCCAATCTGCAGCTTCAAGGCCAATCTCGTCTCAGTCAAATGAATGGAGAGGTTTAATATCTCTGGATTCAGCTATTAGCACATTTTGCAACTTTTAGATCCTCGTGATTTAAATAAGGGCTATAAAAGTGTTCGTACTGGGTAGTTGATTAGTTTTTATTTTAAAGATCTGCAGATATACAGACGTCCAGTGGCGGCTGGTGGAAAATATTTTTGGTGGTGCTGTGGAAATGGTGACCAAACCATACTAGGGGGGTCCGGGGGGATGCTCCCCTGGAAGAAAATGTTGAGAAATGACCCCTTAAATTATGACTGCTGGTGATTGAGGCTTAAAAATTGAGGCTTAAAAATATGAGATAATCCATAATCTTCAGTGTGGTTAGCTATGAATCTTCCAAAACTTCCTAATACCTTGTCCTGGACATAGTTTCTACAGTATAAACTGTGCAACAGTACAGTAGGCCCACACAAACTGCAGAACACTGGTGCTTTGGGAACACTCAAATGATTTAATTCCCATTTAAAATCAGGAGACTAAATATGAACATTATATGTGTGTGTGTGTGTGTGTGCGTGTGTGTGTGTGTGTGTGTGTGTGTGTGTGTGTGTGTGTGTGTGTGTGTGTGTGTGTGAGAGAGAGAGATGGAGATCTTTAGGTTTAAGGAAGGCAGAGGATGCCCTCAACAGGCCAGTTAGAGAACTACAACATCTGGAGGAAAAGAAGGAAATAAATTAAATAAACAAATCGGGTTGGTTTCTCTCCCAAACTTCTCCTTTCGAAAGGATTTGATAGTAGTGCTTGGACGGAATTGGGTGGGGACCGAGGTCCGGAGTCTCCACCTGCACACGCAGCCATCCTTATCAACAGAGATGGGGTCGTTACTAAAAAAAAGTAATATATTACATATTACATATTACTTTAAAAAAAAGTAATATATTACACTACTTCGTTACTCTCTACATAAAGTAACTCGTTACTTTACTCGTTACTTTACTCGTTACTTTACTCGCAGGGCCGGCCCGCCCCTCCCTACAGGCAGATCACGCAGACTGCTAAAGTTTCAAATGTTCTCTTTAGTTCAGTTTCCATTGTCGCATAAGACTGATCCAGATAGCTCTGACCATGGCTGTCCTCTGTCTCCTGCTATCTGTATTTTGCGCAGTATATCTCTGAACGATGCGATGGTGATTCCACTGTGCAAATGGGCAACATTACCTCTACTATGAAGGATGCTACAAGCCTGTCCATCTCTGCTTTGGTTACCGGTCCTCCAAATTCTTGCGGCGGCGCACTCACAACATCCTCACTCTGGGTTCGGGGGTCCTTAGCTATTAGCTTCACCTTAGCATGTGTTCTTTGCAGGTGTTTGTTGAGTTTTGACGTGGTGTTTGCAGCAGTGGATAACAGCTTCTGGCCTGGACACAATTTGCACCTCACCGTCACATTCCTGTCTATTCTTCGGACGAACTCAAAATAATGGGCATACCTCCACCCCTCGAAAGTTATCGCTGACTCTGCCATGTTTATGCAGCACTGCTCGCGGAGATGTGGACGTGCAAGTCGCGCAGATTACGTACATATAAACCTGCGGCGGAAACCCCTCTTGTCTGTCAGTGTGATGATGACTGATTTTATAAAAGTAACGAAGTAACGCGTGTCGGGGCAATGTTAGTAACTGTAGTGTGATTACTGAATTATAAAAGTAACGCGTTACACTACTCCGTTACCGACAAAAGTAATATTATTACAGTAACGCGTTACTTTGTAACGTGTTACACCCAACTCTGCTCATCAACTACTGTAGCGTCACCTTGGATACGATTCCAAATAACTCACAGACTGCATCGGGCGCTGAAATTGGCGCCCTATGACCATCAGATCTGACGACGCTGATTGGCTGAAATTATGTTTCGGCGGCATAGTTTACAGATAGCAACAGTCAGCAATGTGTTGGCTGCTGCTGCTCTGGCTGAGGGCTCCTTTCTTAGCGCCCAGACGAGAGAGGGTAATGATACACGCTGCGGCCAGGCAGGAAACATGTGACTTATTAGTAACTTTAGACATCGTAACACAATTTTAAACGAGATTTTATTGTAGATTATACATTTTACTGATACCAACTATATAATATTTACCTTGTTCATTACAAATACAAATTATATATTTTTTTTTAATATATTTTTTTATTTGAATGACAATCAAACATGTGGGAAGAGGGGGGGCGGCCGGCCGCCACTGCAGACGTCTCTTTTCCAATATAAGTCAATGGGAAAAGGATTTTGGGCCCAATGATGTCACACACTGACACAGAAGTTGTAGTACCACCTTTTGGCCATTACCAAACATTTGTTTCAACGTCCGTCTCACTTCCTGGGGTCTTGCTATGCTCATGCGGATGATTTAATTTAGGTCACAGTTCATGATATTACCAATGTTTCTGACATGTTTACTTTTGAAAGAAAGGGATTTGGGACATCTGAATAATAATAGTGGGATATTTTACAAAGCTTGTGTGAGCTTGGGTGTCGTGGTATGTTGTAGACAAGCACACAATCAATCACAATATTGAATATTCTATGTGTTTGGCTTTGTGAGCATATCCTCTTTTAAACTCTGAACGTCTCTTTTGTCAGAGTGTAGTCGTATTAAAACTTATGGAATAGGTATTAATAATAATAATAATTTCAATTTTTTATAGCGCCTTTCTAGGAACCCAAGGACGCTTTACAATGGGAGATAAAATAACAAAACAACAAAATAATAATAATCACACAGATACAGGTTGAAAAAACAGGTTGCTGGGTACTGTATTTTAGCTGGGGCCGAAGGCCTGAGTGAACAGATGGTGTTTGAGTTTTTGTTTGAAAGGGTCCAGAGAGTCGGCATTCCTGATAGCAGAGGAGAAAGAGTATTTCAGCTTGGATGGAGAGCAGCCCTGTGTCGGAGGACCGCAGCTGACGAGAGGGGGTTTAGGGCTGGAGGAGGTCAGAGATGTATGCAGGGGCTAGGGAGTGGAGAGATTTGTAGGTTAGCAGGAGGAGTTTGTACTGGATGCGTGACTTGACCGGGAGCCAGTGAAGGTGGATGAGGGTGGGGGTGATGTGTGCGGGTGAGGAGCCTGGCTGCAGAGTTCTGGACGCCTGTCCAGGGCTTTGCTGGTGACCCTGAACAGAACTCCGTTGCAGTAGTCCAGGCGAGAGGAGATGAAGGTATGTATTATTATTAATTGTTTCAAACTAACACATTTTTGCAATTGTCACTAGTGGCTTTAGGCTTATTTTGTTACTAAGCACACACTGCTGTTTTTAAATGAAGGTCAAAGTTCACGACCTTACCATGTTTACGGCTTGTTTACTTAAAAAAAAAGAAGAATTTAGGACACCTGCATAATGAAAGTGAGAGACATTACAAAACTGAGCTCTTGGGAGCATGTTGAAGGTTCAAGGCTTTTATTAGTCATACGTACATAGCTACAGTGTAGTCATGACGATGAAAATATTAGGTCACAGGCTCCTCCAACAGAGCAACACAATAACACAGAAAAACAGAACAAATAGTGCAAGTAAATACAAAAATAGAAATGGTGAAATAGTGAAATAGTGCAATAAGAGTCTATATACAAAGTACATGTAAAGTTTGAAAACAAGAGTTTCCCGAAACGACCTTTGGGGAACTCCACATCCTTTGTCCGTGCATCCTTTTGGTACCATTGAAATATTCTCTATCTTTAACCTGATTTGAAGCAAACTGGGAATGTGTCTGAAATGTGAACAAGAAACTTCTCTGGATTCTGTTACACAGAAATAATTAGAGTCCGGTTTGGTGTGGGACAGTAACAACAGTAACATCAACAAAGAGCTGTGTTAAATTCTGCATCCTGAATAATTCAGTTTTGCAGAATTTAAGAAATCATATCTAATGCAATAAAGAAATAACCTTCCACATTGCATGAGTGAGGATTAGGAACTTTCATTTACAGATTATATAATTCTCAGTTATAATATAGAATTAGTTTAGGCTGGAAGCTCATTCAAATCCTAACAATAAAATGTACAAAAACAAATTGATCTAATAACAAACATGTTTATAGCAATGCAATAAATGAAAAGCAATTATTTTTTGTGCACAAAGAGATTTAACATAACATTAATTTAATTGTTAAAATGTCTAAGCAGAACACTATGTATAGTTACATTTTACAACAACAAAGAAAACATTCAGGATAATGTTACACGTTTTTTGCATTTTGATATCGTGTGTGTGTGTGTGTGTGTGTGTGTGTGTGTGTGTGTGTGTGTGTGTGGGTGTGTGTGTGTGTGTGTGTGTGTGTGTGTGTGTGTGTGTGTGTGTGTGTGTGTGTGTGTGTGTGTATGTGTGTGTGTGTGTGCATAAAGCTTAAGCTGGAAAAAGAAAGGAATAAAATGTTACTATACTAATTGTTTTAAATGTGAGCCTTAAACTGACGTTTTTCAACATTTAAGGAACTACTCTCGATTACAGTACATCACAAGTTTTTGGCAATTTCTTTTCATAGATTAAATTAACTATTACTTATTGTTAAGAGACTTAAAGTTAATTTAAACCCAGACAAAGAAAAGTGAATAAAACGTTCAAAAACTTGGAAAAACGTAATTTTTTGTTTTTAAAGTTGAAGCCAATTTAGACTTACTTTTTACAACAAATAGGAAACGACCTAATATTATGTTACACGTTTCTTTACTTTTCTTTACGAGTTTGTTTTGATGTTGAACTTGTTGATCAGTGGAGTCTGATGGAAGCAGAAGGTTCTCCAACGTTTTCATAGGTCACTACACCTTCATCTTCATCATTATGCACCTGTACAAATAAACACAACACACTTGAGAAACTGATATCAAATGGAATAAGTGAATCACCTCTTTTGCAGCAATCACTAACATAATAAATAATACAATTAGTACTGTTTCATTCTTATTGTAAAGACTGAAATACTAATAACACAAGCGTTGATTATTCAGAAACTCACAGCATTATCATCCGTCTGTGCTTTGTTCCCTGAAAAGACAATAAATAAACTTCAGTTTCAAGTCTCAATCCGGCTTCATCTAATATTATTTAAATAAAATGACTTCAGTGAATGTTCTCACCTTTAGCTCTCGTCCATATCGTGACCGTCACCACAATTATTATGAGCGGTGCTAAACCGACAGACACGATGATGATCCTCAACCAATCTGGAACCGAGAGAGAAAACATTTAAAATATTTCGGCTGCAGCTTACTAGACCATTTCAAATCCTGCACCTCAAAGAATTCACATGTTTTCTTAATATTTATTTGGTCTGACATTTATAATGTAGGCTGCAGAAGGAGTCAGAGAGATGGATGTTAGTCACTACCTTGTCCTGGGGGATCATTTCTCCCTGCTGGTGTGCTTCCTTTTGGTGAGGATTCAATGAAATCACAAAACAAAACACAACACAAGACATGCAAACAACTTTAAGTTTAACATCTGACAAAACTTAATGAGACATAATTATGTAATCTTTAAAATGAAAAATTATCAAATAAAATAAAATGTACCCGTTTTCTGACCTGAGGACTGGGGTCCAGCATCACACAGCTGCGTTTCTCCAGTCTCAGTATCTGTCACGTTACACTTCAGCAACTTTTGATCAAGATGAGAAGCAAATGTCACTATGGATGAACAGGCAGCTGGTCTTCTCTCCACGTCACTCTGATTACCCTCGTACACCCACTTCACTGTGTGTTTACACCGTGTGTATGTCAACACAGAGCAGAACAAGGTGATCATATCATTGTTTTTATCCTCAGTCACTGAAGCTGGAGATAATGTGAGAGAAAGACAACAAGAGTATAATTAACTTTATCACTGATATCATAATTATTGTAATAGTATAGTATATTGACAGTATGAGAGGAAAACATGATGTAAATACTCACTGTCAATAACAGACAGAAGAACCTGAGAGTCTGGACCTTGTTGTTTTCCTGATTTGAACTGTCTGCAGGTGTAACGACCAGCATCCTCACGTGTGATATTTTTTATAACCAGAGAACAGTTTTCTGTGACATTCAGTCTGTGTGATTTAGCTTTGGGAATCTCGTTTTTACTTATCAGCCCAAGATTAATCAGCTCTTTAAGTGTTTCCTTATCACGACTGTAGAGCCAGATAGTACTGTCACATTTGTGCTGATGTTTTATCACATGTTCACAAGGCAAAGTGACACTATGTCCAGCTCTGACAGTGAGGGAGAGGGAAGTTTTTCCAGTGACTGCTGTTGAAGATAAGAGAAAATAAAAATGTAAAACAGTTTCTTTATAGTCATGTGATAGGATGATAATACATATAACAAACAATATCAAATGTCCCTTCTCCAAGAATTCACTCATTACACTTTGTTCAAAACAAACAGCAAACTTGGCCCTTCACTCAAATCAGTTTTAGTTATTGAAATACTTTAAGTAAAGTTTCTTTAGTTCATGTATGTGTTCTTCATCCTTACCTGTAAACTGAAGCAGCAGTATCACCACTAAAGTCGTATTAATCCGTCTGAATTCAACCATCGTGTCTCTGCGTCTCTGTCTCTCGCTCTCACGCCCTCAACTGACGTCTCTGAACTAATGACTCTGTAGAAGAGAGAAAGATGTACTTCCTGTTTTAAGTAAAATGTCACTTCCTTTTTGTGACTCCTTTTTTTAATCACTCTTTTAGTGGTTGAATTGTTAAAAGCAGATCAGCTTTGTATCTCTCTGAATGTAGATATCTGAACAGCTCAAACAGATGTGGTTCAGAGTGGATATAAAAGACACATTTAACAACATTAGCTCTAGGGTCAAAATGTTAATAATCCCACAGAAGGAATATTTATAATATAATCTGAGACCTGAGTGTTTACTCGCCCACCCACCCTAACCACATGACATTTCCTGTGTATCGTGGTGTTTCAGAGTCTCATACTTTCCGTCTATTATCACAACCTGTATTCACACAGTGCTTTTGAAATGCTATTCCACATTGCCTAACTTTTTGGGGATAGTATTTGCAAATTAAGAAGTAATTCTCAATGCAATGGAAAATTGAAGAGACCACAAGGAGCAAAGTGAATAAAAAAATGCATAGAAAATATTAACGTTTGTACAATTTGCTATCTGACTAACTTTGCTGTATGATACCTTCAGACACACTGATATGTCCTGATAAGAAGAAAATATGTTTTCGTATCATTAATCACATTTGTATATGCATGTCATTCGGGGCAATAATGTTCATGATGTCTTAAAAGAGGACTTTTCTTTTGAGGAAGTTTAGTTGCAAAAACATTTGTGCAAATATGGTGCTAAAATAGAGCATTGCATTAAAAAAAAAAGTGACGTTGACAGAGCACATTGATGCTCACGTGACTCAAACTCCCCGCCCACCAGCATTTGACGCCAATAGTGCAATATGGTCATAGTGGGGGAAATTACTAATATTTTAGTGGTTTTAGAATCAGTCGCTTCTTCAAAGTGGCTCAGTGTTATTTCCTGAGAACTGATGGGGAAGTGTTTCTGTGAGAATGAGGGCAACAGCAGCAGCAGCAGAGCTCTGGAGGTGTTACCCTCTGATGATGAGCAGACAAGCATCACACATCATCTGTTTGTTCACACCCTGTAAGAACACAATAGGTCAGAATATTAACCAATATCCTTAGATGGCTTTGTGGGCAGTGCAGAGGGGGAGCGAAAAAACTAAACAGAAGTTCACTCCTTGAAACTCTGAACGTCTGTTTTCTATTATAGTCTGATCTAAAGATAACGGTATGGACGGTTTTAATATTGTCTCTCTAACAGAAATGCTTACATGTCAGTATGCTATTTTTGTAACTCCATAGGTGTATAAAGAGAACTGGATACAGAGTTGGAGGCGGGACCTTGTTCATTGTTATGAGAGTTGGTATGTGGCACATGAAGTCAAAATGGCCTGCCTCTCGAGGGATTAGTATTCGTATCTGGGCCAATAGAGAGTGCGCAAATGCTTTTTACTTAAGCCCCGCCTCCAATCTGCAGCTTCAAGGCCAATCTCGTCTCAGTCAAATGAATGGAGAGGTTTAATAACTCTGGATTCAGCTATTAGCATATTTTGCAACTTTTAGATCCTAGTGATTTAAATAAGGGCTATAAAAGTGTTCGTACTGGGTAGTTGATTAGTTTTTATTTTAAAGATCTGCAGATATACAGACGTCCAGTGGCGGCTGGTGGAAAATATTTTTGGTGGTGCTGTGGAAATGGTGACCAAACCATACTAGGGGGGGTCCGGGGGGATGCTCCCCTGGAAGAAAATGTTGAGAAATGACCCCTTAAATTATGACTGCTGGTGATGTTAGAGGGGGGGGGGGGACAAATTGAGGCTTAAAAATTGAGGCTTAAAAATATGAGATAATCCATAATCTTCAGTGTGGTTAGCTATGAATCTTCCAAAACTTCCAAATACCTTGTCCTGGACATAGTTTCTACAGTATAAACTGTGCAACAGTACAGTAGGCCCACACAAACTGCAGAACACTGGTGCTTTGGGAACACTCAAATGATTTAATTCCCATTTAAAATCAGGAGACTAAATATGAACATTATATGTGTGTGTGTGTGTGTGTGTGTGTGTGTGTGTGTGTGTGTGTGTGTGGGTGCGCGTGTGTGTGTGTGTGTGTGTGTGTGTGTGTGTGTGTGTGTGTGTTGTGTGTGTGTGTGTGTGTGTGTGTGTGTGTGTTGTGTGTGTGTGTGTGTGTGTGTGTGTGTGTGTGTGTGAGAGAGAGATGGAGATCTTTAGGTTTAAGGAAGGCAGAGGATGCCCTCAACAGGCCAGTTAGAGAACTACAACATCTGGAGGAAAAGAAGGAAATAAATTAAATAAACAAATCGGGTTGGTCCGGTCCAAGGTCTTTAACCAACAATTTCTCTCCCAAACTTCTCCTTTCGAAAGGATTTGATAGTAGTGCTTGGACGGAATTGGGTGGGGACCGAGGTCCGGAGTCTCCACCTGCACACGCAGCCATCCTCATCAACTACTGTCGCGTCACCTTGGATACGATTCCAAACAACTCACAGACGCTCAGGGCGCTGAAATTGGCGCCCTATGACCATCAGATCTGACGACGCTGATTGGCTGAAATTATGTTTCGGCGGCATAGTTTACAAATAGCAACAGTCAGCAATGTGTTGGCTGCTGCTGCACTGGCTGAGGGCTCCTTTCTTAGCGCCCAGACGAGAGAGGGTAATGATACACGCTGCGGCCAGGCAGGAAACATGTGACTTATTAGTAACTTTAGACATCGTAACACAATTTTAAACGAGATTTTATTGTAGATTATACATTTTACTGATACCAACTATATAATATTTACCTTGTTAATTAAAAATAAAAATGATATATATTTTTTTAATATATCTTTTATTTTGAATGACAATCAAACATGTGGGAAGAGGGGGGGCGGCGCCCCTATGGGCTTGCCGCCACTGCAGACGTCTCTTTTCCAATGTAAGTCAATGGGAAAAGGATTTTGGGCCCAATGATGTCACAGACTGACACAGAAGTTGGCCACTACCAAACATTTGTTTCAGCAGCGTTTCCCCAGTCTTACCCCTAGATTCCACCGGGTCCGTCTGCGGCGCGTTACGGGCGCGTTACGGGCGTGTTACGGGCGTGTTACGGGCGTGTTACGGGCGCGTTACGGCTGTGCCGCGGTGCTCACGGCGATCGCGGCCACTCTAGTCAATGGGTGCTATTCCACCACATGCGGCGCGTTACGGCTCAGAAGTGTCCCAGAAGCGTCTCGGCGCAGGGCTCCTCTAAAATTAGGATCGAATCCTATTTTTGTCGCGGCGCAGCCGTAACGTAAGGTCGGGCAGGCAGGAAGTGGAACGTTCAGAGCTATATATACACACACCACTAAAATACAGCACACATCTTTGATTCATGTCGTTTATAACTGGAATATTACAGTTATTATTAACTTTGTCTGTACAAAGTAGCCTGTCCAGGAAATATGCCCAAATCAACAAAAACTGCGAGCCGGCAGGCAAGACGCTCCGCTTCTGAAATGCTTCTGAAACTCGCCTGGTAGGGTATGACGCCGGAGGAGGTCGGACCAAAACCGCAACGCGGCGCAGACGGACCCGGTGGAATCTAGGGGTTAGTATCTGTCACGTTACACTTCAGCAACTTTTGATTAGGATGAGAAGCAAATCTCACCCTGGATGCACAGGTAGCTGGTGTTATCTCCACGTCATTCTGATTACCCTCGTACACCCACTTCACTGTGTGGTTACAGTCTCCATATGTCGACACAACGCAGAACAAGATGATCATATAATTTTGTTTATCTTGAGTCACTGAAAATACAGATAATGTGAGAGAAGACAACAAGAGTTACATTTACTTTTCCACTGATATTATAATTATTGTTGTGTTATAGTATATTGACAGTATGAGAGGAAACATTATGATGTAAATACTCACTGATAATAACAGACAGAAGAACCTGAAAGTCTGGACCTTGTTGTTCTCCTGATCTGAACTGTCTGCAGGAGTAACGACCAGCATCCTCACGTGTGATATTTTTTTTATAACCAGAGAACAGTTTTCTGTAACACTCAGTCTGTCTGATTTAGTTTTGGAAATCACATCTGTTTTTTTCTTCCCAAGATGAATCAGCTCTTTTGTTGTATCCCCTTTCATAACGACTGTAGAGCCAGGTAGTACTGTCACATTTGTCCTGAGGTTTTATCACATGTTCACACAGCAAAGTGACACTATGTCCAGCTCTGACAGTGAAGAAGAGTGAAGTTTTTCCAGTGACTGCTGTTAAAGATAAGAGCAAATAAAAATGTAAAACAGTTTCTTTATAGTCATGTGATAGGATGATAATACATATAACTAACAGTATCAAATGTCCCTTCTCCAAGAATTCAGTCATTACACTCTGTTCAAAACAAACAGCAAACTTGGCCCTTCACTCAAATCAGTTTTAGTTATTTAAATACTTAAAGTAAAGTTTCTTTAGTTCATGTATGTGTTTTTCATCCTTACCTGTAAACTGAAGCAGCAGTATCACCACTAAAGTCGTATTAATCCGTCTGAATTCAACCATCGTGTCTCTGCGTCTCTGTCTCTCACTCTCACGCCCTCAACTGACCTCTCTGAACTAATGACTCTGTAGAAGAGAGAAAGATGTACTTCCTGTTTTAAATAAAATGTCACTTCCTTTTTGTGACTTTAGTTCTTTTAGTAGTATTTGTATTTGATAGTATTTGCAAATTAAGAAGTAATTCTCAATGCAATGGGAAATTGAAGAGACCACAAGGAGCAAAGTAAATAAAAAGTGCACAGAAAACATTAACATTTGTACAACTTGCCTTCTGACTAACTTTGCTGTGTGAAAACTTCAGACACACTGATACATCCTGATGAGGAGAACATATTGTTTAGTATCATTAATTCAATGTTTTTCTGCATGTCATTCGTGGCAATCGTGATGTCGTACAATACAAGAGGATTTTTCTTTTGAGGAAGTTTAGTTGCAAAAAAATTGCTAAAATACAGCATTGCATACAAAAAAGTGATGTTGACAGAGCACATTGATGCAACGTGACTCAAACTCCCTGCCCACCAGAATTTGACACCCATGGTGCAATATGGTCATAGTGGGGGAAAATTACTAATCAAATCAAATCAAATCAAGGTTTATTTATAAAGCACATTTAAAAGCGATTTTTGGTCGGGCCAAAGTGCTGTACATGGAATAACTACAATCACATAAAAACACATTTCTATAAGCACAATAAAAGACAATAAATTACAACAGATATTTAAAAAGAAAACACAGGGAAAAGTCAGGAGTCGTGCTCCGCTCTGACTAAAAGGCCAGGGAGAAGAAGTGTGTCTTAAGAGTAGATTTAAAAACCCCTAGGGTCTGGGCCGACCTCACATGGAGGGGCAGAGTGTTCCAGAGCCTCGGTCCAGCTGCTGCGAAGGCTCGGTGCCCTCGGGTTTTGAGCCTGGTCTTGGGCACTATCAGCAACAGCTGGTCAGCAGACCTTAAAGCTCTGGCTGGGGTGTAGCGCTGGAGGAGTTCAGCTATATAGGCCGGAGCCAGCCCATTTAGTGCTTTAAAAACAAATAAAAGGATTTTAAAATCAATTCTGAACCGAATTGGAAGCCAGTGCAGTGAGGCCAGAATTGGGGTGATGTGGTCACGCTTTTTGTGGCCAGTGAGTAGACGTGCAGCTGCGTTCTGGACTAGCTTTAATTGACGCCTGGTCCATACCCACGTACAGAGCGTTGCAGTAGTCCAACCTCGAGGTAACAAAGGCATTAATAACCCTTTCCAGGTCCTCAAATGATAAAAACGACTTAGTCTTGGCCAATAGTCGTATTTAAAAAAAGCAGGTTTTGACTACGCTGCTGACCTGCTTATCGAATTTAAAAGCGCTATTGAAGGTCACTCCAAGGTTCGTGACAGAGGGGAGGATATTATTTTTGAGGGAGCCCAGAATATCAACCTGGGAGGCTAGAGGTTGGGGTCCAAAAAAGATAACCTCAGTCTTGCTCTCATTGAGGTTGAGGAAATCTTGGCTCAGCCAGGATTTGATCTCTGCTAAGCAGTCCATCAACTGCTGTAGTGAGTTAACATTTGAATTGAGTGGCTAATATCTTAGTGGTTTGTGAATCAGTCGCTTCTTCAATGTGGCTCAGTGATATTTCCTGAGAACTGCTGGGGAAGCACACAATCAATCACAATATCGAATAGTCTATGTGTTTGGCTTTGTGAGCATATCCTCTTTTAAACTCTGAACGTCTCTTTTCTTAGAGTGTAGTCGTGTTAAAACTGAAGGAATAGATATTATTAATTGTTTCAAACTAAAAATGTTTTGTATTGTCAATAGTGGCTTTAATAATAATACTTTGGATTTTTATAGCGCTTTTCCTAATGCTCAAAGACGCTTTACATAAATCAGAAAGATAAACAGTACAAAGGCTTTAGGCTTATTTTGTTACTAAGCACATACTGCTGTTTTTAAATGAAGGTCAAAGTTCACGATCTTACCATGTTTACGACTTGTTTACTTAAAAAAAAATAAGAATTTAGGACACCTGAATAATGAAAGTGAGAGACATTACAAAACTGAGCTCTTGGGAGCATGTTCAAGGTTCAACGCTTTTATTAGTCATACGTACATAGCTACAGTGTAGTCATGACGACGAAAATATTAGGTCACAGGCTCCTCCAACAGTGCAACACAATAAAACACATACACAGAAAAAATAGTGCAAGTAAATACAAAAAGAAAAATAGTAAAATAGTGCAATAAGAGTCTATATACAAAGTACATGTAAAGTTTGAAAACAAGAGTTTCAGGAAACGACCTTTGGGGAACTCCACATCCTTTGTCCGTGCATCCTTTTGGTACCATTGAAATATTCTCTATCTTTAACCTGATTTGAAGCAAACTGGGAATGTGTCTGAAATGTGAACAAGAAACTTCTCTGGATTCTGTTACACAGAAATAATTAAAGTCCGGTTTGGTGTTGGACAGTAACAACAGTAACATCAACAAAGAGCTGTGTTAAATTCTGCATCCTGAATAATTCAGTTTTGCAGAATTTAAGAAATCATATCTAATGCAATAAAGAAATAACCTTCCACATTGCATGAGTGAGTATTAGGAACTTTCATTTACAGATTATATAATTCTCAGTTATAATATAGAATTAGTTTAGGCTGAAAGCTCATTCAAATCCTAACAATAAAATGTACAAAAACAAATTGATCTAATAACAAACGTGTTTATAGCAATGCAATAAATGAAAAGCAATTATTTTTTGTGCACAAAGAGATTTAACATAACAATAATTTAATTGTTAAAATGTCTAAGTAGAACACTATGTATAGTTACATTTTACAACAACAAAGAAAAACATTCAGGATAATGTTACACGTTTTTTGGCATTTTGATAAAACTCAGTAATAATGAAGAGACTCTATTGAAGCTGAAAGCTCATTTAAACCCAGACGTGTGTGTGTGTGTGTGTGTGTGTGTGTGTGTGTGGTGTGTGTGTGTGTGTGTGTGTGTGTGTGGTGTGTGTGGTGTGTGTGTGTGGTGTGTGGTGTGTGGGTGTGTGGGGGGGGTGTGGGTGTGTGTGTGTGTGTATGTTGTGGGTGTTGTGTGTGTGGTGTGTGTGTGTGTGTGTGTTGTGGTGTGTGTGTGTGGTGTGTGTGTGTGGTGTGTGGGTGGTGTGCCCTTTATGAAACAAAAATATATTGTAATATATTGGGTAAATATAATACAATAATATTGGATCATAACATTCCATATATGGGAAAGTAGTCCTTATATTTTTAAATATATTGCAATATATGCATGGACCATGTATGGCTATATATTGATACATATAAAAAAAATATATTTGCATGAAAACAAAAACTGCACTATACATTTATATGTAATAGTTTTATTGAAACACTCATTTATCTTTCATGAGTTTACATAAAATTGAACAGATATTCATAAACAGTTATCTCACTTCGTTTTGTATAGTTACCCACTTTATATATGAACATATGTTTGATGGTAGCCTACATATAAAAAAAGTACAAATTGTCCATTGAATGATGGAAAATAATATACAGTTTATAAATATATATAGACACACACATATATGCACGCATATATATATGCATATATGCACGCATATATATATTCATATATGCGTGCATATATGCACGCATATATATATTCATATATATATATATATATATATATATATATATATATATGCATATATGCACGCATATATATCTATGCATATATTACGGCCGACCGGCTATTTGGAGTGGAACGCAGCCCATCCACGGCAGACAGCCCAAACAGTATTCGAATGCGCCACTTCCGGCTGATTTCGGGGAGCCCCCCCCCCTCTCCAGCAATAGATTGATCTGATTGGCAGATTCAAATCTGCGTTGCTGCCTCTGTCTGTTGATTCTGTCGCTGAGTGTCAAAGAGAAAGCATTCATCAGGTGCTTCGAAACGGAAAATTAAAAAGAAACGAGAGGAAAATACAGCACCAGAGTCAGGTATGTGTGTGAGCATTTAAAACTATTTTAAAATTGAAATAATTCTGCATGTACACTACAAGTAGTCTAGTTGCTTAATCCGTAATGTCCCGTCTCTCGGCACTACAACCAGCTACATTAGCTAACGTTAGTTAAATTAGCTATGTTAGTTCCCTCGTGTATGAGTGTATAACCGGTCCGCAGCTTTGTGAACATTCAATTTCGAAGATTTTCGATGTTACAGTCAACTGAAGTCGACCCAAAACAGCCAAAAATAGCGGACCTTTAGATCGCTAACATTTTAGCATAAGTCAATGGAGTTTAACATAGCGAAAACTAGCCCCACGGCTAACGGACATTTTCTGACTGGTTGACGATGATGAGCTAGTTAAGTAATGTAACCACAGTTAGTCTATGTCTTGTAAATTCCCCTTGTTCTCCTTGATCTGCATTATATCGTTCGTGTTTTAGTCAGGCACATTTAGGGACAGCTAAAGTAGTTCAGCTACGGGTCTTCGAGCTGGTTACACATGTGCGTTCAGGACATTATTGCGCATCGTCACATGCATAATTACCATCGTCACAGAGAGAATGCGTTCGTGAAGAATGTGAGCATATATGCAGATCTTTAGTGTTGGTAATGTTATAAGATTGTATGCATAGTGTCCTGCTCAGTCAGTGTGTTAATGAGTCTGATGTCCCGTTTTTAGTTTCTATGTTGTTCAGGAATTGAGCTAATGCTAGCTAGTTAGCTAAGTTAAGCTATGATAGTGTGTGGATGAGATGCTAACTTAGCTTTATTAGCCGTGTGTTTGCAACGTGTCTAATGTGTTTTAGCAACAATTAGTATTGCTGTTGCTTATTATTAATAACCATCGTCTGGTTAGTTATTGTAATTTGAACCTTATTTCTATTTCTGTGTATTTTGCAGAAACCATTCATTCATTCTCTACTCTAACGTTAGGCTATGTGTTGTGGACTAATGCATTCAAGTTAGTTCACATTTTAGTTGTTATTGCCCCTGCTGACAATTGTGTGGATAATATGTAGCCTACAGTCAATGGCATTTCACATTTTGCTCTCCGTGTATGTTATTTTAATGTTGACCCCATAATACTATATATCTATATATTTTACAGGAGCATTGTTGAAATTCATAGGTCGAACTAAGGCCCCACTCACACGAGGCCGTTTGCGTTTATGCACAGTATTCGTATTCAAAAAAGTCTTCCGTTCACATGCATTTGTATTTCATTTAACGTGTCTGTTCAAACGAGGCCGCTGGAAACTCTGTAGTACATATGCTGGGACTGTAAGTGGCCGCTGTACTTTCCACACGAGAGCCGCTCGAAAGCTGTAGTACATATGGCGGGACTGTAAGTGGCGCTGTAACTTTCCGCCACAAAATACACCAAAAGCAGCGAGTAAGATCCCCCCCGGATGTGTGTGAGGCACAAACAAAACAAACAAACGAAGATGGCTGTTATTCGCTGCAAGAAAGGAGCTATTTTCGTGGTCCGACGACGAGGTGGAACTTCTTTTAAGTGTAACACTTGAGTATAAGACGACAAAAATACAGGATAATGTAGACTGGGAGTCCTGCAAGCCTAAATATACGGAGATAGCCGACTTATTTCAGGCGCAATATCCGAGGACCCCGACTGAAAAAGATTTCCCTCACGAGAAGAACACAATTTCACAGGGCCAGCTTACAGCGAAACTAAAACAGGTACAAGGGGACTTGTTCGACATGGAAGAGTCGTCGCCCGGACCAAGTTCATCCCCGAGTTTGGAGCATTCCACGGATTTGCCAGAGTCGAGTAGATCCAACGAACTCTGCCAACTGCTTGCGGTTGTGAGTCATCGCAGGGATCTGCTCCAGGTATGTTCATGATTTCAATCTTAAAGGGCTTGCTATATACTATGATGCAGTACCTTCCACTGAAAAACTGAACCGGTTTAAGCTTGGTAAAATTAGAAAGTATTTAGAGCTGTTTTATTTGTAAAATGTATTGAGAGCTATTTCACAACATGCCTTTTGTGTTCTGTTATCTGGTGGCTATGGTCCTATTGTGTATTAATTCAAACTTTCTCTGGTTTATTATAGGCACGGCTGGACGGCCACAGAAGTGCACCGCATGAAGAGGAAGCTTCCAGCTGAACATGCGGTGCAGGAAGAGCTGCGATTAAAAAGCCGGATGTTGGACTTAATGGAGGAAGCAACCAGCCGCAGCGCAGCCAGCATGGATCGTATGAACAACACCATGGACAACATTAATGTGACTGTACAGAATGGCCTTTCCCTGATGAGCCAGTTCATGCAAGTTCATACTAACAACAGTGGATATGGACACTTCCAGGTGCCCTCATACCCACCCCGAAGTCACACACGGCCACACCAAGATTAAACCCCTCTGTACCACACACCCCACAGCAACAATCTCCTCCATATTCATTCAGGGCGGTCACTGGATGAGGAGGAGCAGTACAAGCAGTGAGCTTCTTTTTTTTCACAGCACTTTTTGGTCAAAGGAAGTCTGTAAACATTTTTATTTTTAACTCCACCAGACTTTGTACAATGGAGAAATCACTTTTTTTAAGCCTTTTTTTTTTAGCTAGCAAAGGTATTTTTTTCCCTTTTACTGTGTACACATTTATAAATAATGTTATTAATAAAAACCTTATTAAAATAAAAGAACAGTCTTGTCTTTCATGTAAGGGTCAATGTACTCCGCAAGCACTCTCCTCACTCTCTTTCCTTCTCCCTCATTACAGTCAGTGAGATATCTATATCAGTGTGTGGGAGGCTGTAGTCCTTTTCACCTTGTAAACCTAATTTTGACTAAATACACCACATTTATGAAAAGTAACCCCCCCCTAGTGTCAAATATCTGAACTGTGATATGTCACATTGCCGGCCTTAATGGTAAAGCCCAAACTATTGTTAGGCATATATTATAGTCTCAGATATATAAAAAACATGTCTATGAAGTGTTTTTGCTCAAAATACCAAAAAATTACCCATTATAGCCTCATTCCCTTCTATTCATCTCTGGAATCAATATGATCAGTATTATGCATTTCACAAAGAAAGTTTGCATTATGAATTTTTATGAATTGTATAAATTCAACTTTGATTCAACATTTGCTTATATTACTTTTACTGAAAATCCTCAAATATTGGTTAAAATACTATTTAGAGAAGGGAAGGTAACACAATCTTAACAGGTTAATATAATAGTTTTTTACTACAGTGTATGTACTATGTTTCGCTAGTGGCCAATACAGTCTGAAAATACCATATAAAAATGTACGGTTCTTTTACTATATGTGTAAATAAATACGGTACAAAATATATATGGACAACCTGACTCGGTAGAATGGGCCATATAACTTCATTCATGAGGATGATGACATTTGTTGCACATTAAGTTCAAAGAAAGTCTGGAAGTGGTTGCAGCCAATTTTATTTTTAGTTTCACACTTTTGACATTGGAGAATCACATAGTTATTTGCTTAGTTTCACACATGTGACATGCATTAAAAAGTACTAAAAACAGTTAGGATATAATACAAAAAATCCTGTAACAGTCCTCAGATTTAGCAGCCAGGTACATATACCTAGCCAGGTATATGAATATTGTACAGCAGCCTGTCGCTGAAGGAGCTGCACAGTGAGGACAGGGAATGTAACAAAGAATGTTTATCACATCTTAATAAACACCTTTAAAAAAAATGTACAGTCTATGTACATACATGGTATGGCCTCCTCTTCGTCCACAATCTGTTTTTTCAGAGCAGGGATCTTTCCAGTTTTTAAGTACATGTTTAGCTTGGAATTAGCAAAGACCCGTGCATCATGCACACTCCCAGGCCACTTTACCACGACATCCATGAATCGGTACCTGTAATCACAGACAGCCTGTACATTAAAGGAATATTTTCCTTTCCTGTTGATGTAACTAGTGGAGTCGTTAGATGGCTGCTTGATTTCGATGTGGGTTCCGTCCACTGCTCCTAACATTGTGGCATGCCATGTGTACAATGGAACCCCTCAACCAGATCCGCGGTCTCGGGCTCAGTAAAAGGCAGCTTGATGTATTTTGGACCCAGGTGGATGGTGATCGCTCTGCATGTCTCCCTAATAATGAGGGACAAAGACGGGCGGGAAACTCCGAAGGCGTTAGCAGTCTTCCGTAGCCTTCCCTCGTCGCTCAGGTAATAAAGAACCGCAGCAACCCTTTTCAGTGGATCAATTGGCGCCCTCATGTTTGTAGTTTTCTTCTCGATATATGGGCGCAGTTCTTCAGTCAGGGCAACGACAGAGGCTTTGGACATGCGGAAGTTCTCCCTCCATTCATCGTCCACGACAACGCCATTGACAAAATTGTCCCACCAACTGCTAGTTCTGCCCGGGTCTCTTACCCAAAACTTTCTCCTGGTCGCCCTTCTGGTTGTTCTCCGCGGTGGATTTAGCCACATGTCGTGTATGTGGTTCTTCATGTCCACTAGTTGCTTGTGGTTGTCGTAGAAGCACCGTAGTTGTAGCACTAACATATTAATCATGGTCAGTAGCGTCTGGAGCACAACAGCAACCCTGTGATCCGCCATTCTGGTTGTTGTTGTTGTAGAAACAAATCAGCAATGAGGCGGGGGAGAGGTGGGAAGAGGTGCGAAGAGGCGGGGCTGTCGTTATTTTTTCAGGCAATATTCGTATAGAGGCGATTAAAACGGACTCGGTTGACCCCCAGAGCGTTTCGTTTGCAAATCTATCCACCTTGGGACCCGTTATCGTTTGTGTGGTCAGTTTCTATCGGCCTCGTCTAAATAATAGGGCTATACGCACGCGAAACTATGCAGATACAAGCCGTTTTATCCTCGTCTAAACGGCGCCTAAGCCTGCAGAACCACAAGTCAAGAGGACAGAGGAGCCAGATAGCAGTGGTGACTGAGACAGAATAAATAAGGAGAGAGGGCCCATGCAGAGGCAGACATCAGTAGTGAGGAATCAGACCCAAAAGATACGAGGACAGAGGAGCCAGATTGCAGTGGTAAGGAACGCACTGTCATTTAATTTCACTGTCATTTTACTTTTCACATATCACTTTATTCACTACTCAGCTTAGTTATCCTTGCCATGAAGGAATGAATGATTGAATGGATGAATGTTCTATATTATTTTAATGACAGATTGAACCACAGCAATATTGTTTAGAGATGTTATATGTTTAACTGCTATGCCTGTCATCTCTGCTCTGTGTCATTGTGTTGTCTCCTGGGTTCTGTAGTGCCTGAGTCTGTCTTTTTATTTTTTTCCTCCCAAACCCATCCCCTCAGGACGCCTTTTGCCTCCTGTCAGGTCATCATTGTAATAAGAATTTGTTCTTAATTGATTTTCCTGGCTAAATAAAGGTTTCTACTACTATTTATTCAGTTATTTTATTACTGTACTGCTAATTGCCATTATGCGTATTGTTGTATATTGTATATACGTATGTATTTACTACTACTACTTACAAAATCGGAGGCGTTGTCAGCTTGTGTCTAGTACATATTTCAGGGTTTTTCTATGCCTTTGTTCATCTAAATTCTATATACTCATAGGCGACTACCACTCCTGCCGATGCCGAGGCCCAGTTCTCCCTTCCCACCACCCCAGGCTCATTGTGCTAGGTAAAACTCTCATTCAATAAAAGTAGTCTTTTAAAGGTGGGGTAGGTAATTTTGGAGAAACCGCGCTCGAGATCGCTAGAATTTGAAAATACACAGCCGGAAAAAATGTGCCACTTCCCCTTACAGAGCCCCTCCTCCAACACACACGAACGCGCACATGACCAATGAGGGCACGAGATAAGTTTGTGCACAGATGGAAAGGCTGACAGGCAGGTTGGCCATCCAGTCATTTCAGCCGGGCCAGCTAAAATGATTGGGTCGTGCTTTTTTACAGTACCACGGCTTCCACAGATGATATTTTTTTTATGGATTCTTTGTCAAAGCACTTCAGATATTCATTGCTATCGGGATGTTAAGAGCATTCCATGGAATATAACAAAAAGTGTATCTCGAGCCGGTTTCTCAAACTTACCTACCCCACCTTTAAAGATGAATGCAATTACATTTAAAAAGTTTTAAACAGAACTGTTACAGATGCAGATGCTTGGTCCAAATTCCATAAAATATACCAACCAGTAGCGCCACACTCAGACGAAAATGTACAAAGCCTATTCTTCCACTATTTGTATTCCCACATTATTCACCAAGCCAGCCCATGCTTTAATATAGATATTATGGATATTGTTATAATTCCTGCTGTCTTTTGTGAACTTCTAATTATTTGTAATTGTTCTGTTCCCACAGATGCTGTAGTAAACCACCATCCAGGGACCAAGACAATCAGATATAAGAACATCCATTAACACAAGAATTTGTGAGTAAAGGCACGAAAAAAACAAGATTGACGATCAAATAGGGTACACAGACTGTTTTTTTGGCCCTGTATGAAATAACAATGCATCATTTATTAACTATACCTATACAAATGTAATACATTTTCCCCTTCATTATGTAATAACACCCTCCTTTTGTAATAATTTGCCCATTATGTAGTAAACAAGTTCAATGCAAATATGTAATACATGTCGCCACATTTTGAATATATTATTACATATTGCTGTGGTTATTACAAAATGAGTTGCAAACATACATTACAACTGTTTATTTATTTATTCAACCATGAATCCATCCTTACTCATAATCTTAAAATACTTCAGTAGAATATCTTATCATTGGCAAAACTAGATCAATGTGTTACCATATTCTATTAGCCAACATGTATATCAACATCAAATTTTGGGATATAGTTTACAGTTTGGTTATGGTTACATAATGAAATACTTACAGTTTTTTTAAAAAAGGGCAACTCACCATTTGTAATAACCATTGCAAAATGTAATAATTTATTACAAAATGCAGGGACATTTATTTTATATTGCGTTCAGGATGTTACAGAATGCAGCAGATTATTACAAAATGTGGGTTTTATTACATAATTACATTAAATGTTCTTGAGTCATTACATAATGTGTTGTTTATTAGGCCTTTTCTTTATTCTTTCCTTGTCCTTCTTTTAATAGAGTATATTTTGATAACTGTTACACAATTGATAGAAACAAACAAATTAAGCTTCTCATTATCAGACTCAGCTCTTAGCGCTTAAGCTTTCTTTTAAATGTTGATAAACCAAGGTAATGCTCTTTCAAAAAATAAAAAAAGACACCAGAGCCTGTTTTAGATATTGTAATTACACAAGGAATAAAACTTGAAGTGGTTACCTGTTACAAAGTACCTTGGTATCTATGGCTTGATGATTGTCTCACTTTTAAACTTCAATGTCCAATAACCTGCTTAAAAAACTGAGGGTTAGGCTAGGTTTCTTTTCCAGGAACAAGTCCTGTTTCTCACTTGAGGCCAGAAAAAGGCTCTGTGACCTTTCTGACCTGTGCCTGGACTATGGTGATCTGATCTATATGAATGCACCTGCCAATTACCTGGTCAAGTTAGATGGCCGCCTATCACAGTGCCCGGAGATTTGCTGACAAACTGTAAAGCATTAACCCATCACTGTACCCTGTATGCAAGGGCAGGTTTGCCTTCACTAACTGTACGGAGGCTCAGTCACCTGGTACATTTTTATATACAAAGCCATGTTAGGGAGAACTTCCATCTACATCTGCTCCCTGATCTCACGGCGAATTGTAAGTGGCCTACTGCCTGAGATCGAATGTGGTCGATTTTATTAAATGTGCCAACTGCTAGGACTGTCTTAGGGAGATAGCATTTAGATGCGCAGCTCCGCTAACTTGGAACAGTCTGAGCAATTTGGTTCCACTAAATTCAGTTTTTAAAGCAAGGATAGATGCTATCCAATCGGAAACTGTTAGGAACCTGTAATGTTACTAGCTATGTAAACTGTAGTCACTGTAATATGCTGTATGATGTCCTTTTTTTTGTTTTTCTGTTATGTTTATATGTATTCATGTGGAACCTACTTGCAGCAGCAGGTCACCCTTGAAAAAGAGATCAATGATCTCAATGGGATTCACCTGCATAGATAAAGTTTGAAATTAAATGAAAGATTTTTTGTTATCAGAACATGCATTTCTCCTCATTGTGAACATATATTGCACTCATGTTCAGAATATATGGTACGTTACATGTCTTTTATAATCTGAATATATAAAGTGCATACATGTCCCCATATAATTGTGAATATATAGCGCATACATGTCCCCCATATAATTGTGAATATATATAGTACATGTCCCCATATAATTTGTGAATATATTCTACATACATGTCCCCAATATAAATCTGAATATATAGCGCATACATGTCCCCATATATTTGTGAATATATATAGTACATGTCCCCATATAAATGTTATATATAGTAAATGTATGTTCACATATATACACAACCAATATATTATATATATTTACATATATTACTCAATATATGGAAAGCGGCAATTACTGATGTATTATCACATATATTACAATATATTATGACAATATATTATTCAATATATATATATTGTAATATATTAACACAATATATTATTCTATATATCTTCAATATATTTTCAATATATTTTGTAGATATGAATAAATATGTTTTTCATGTTGATTATTAATCAGTATCAGTTGGTGTAGCCAACAGCAAGATTTCCTTTATTAAATCTTTTCAATTAACCAGTAAATCAGAAAACAAAATAATGCAATATATTGACAGTTAATATATGGGGAAATATATTTTCTTTGCGTAAGGGTGTGGTGTGTGGTGTGTGGTGTGTGGGGTGTGTGTGTGTGTGTGGTGTGTGTGTGTGTGTGTGTGTGTGTGTGTGTGTGTGTGTGTGTGTGTGCATAAAGCTTAAGCTGGAAAAAGAAAGGAATAAAATGTTATTATACTAATTGTTTTGATTGTGAGCTTTAAACTGACGTTTTTCAACATCTAAGGAACTACTCTCGATTACATCACAAGTTATTGGCAATTTCTTTTCATAGATTAAATTAACTATTACTTATCGTTAAGAGACTTAAAGTTAATTTAAACCCAGACAAAGAAAAGTGAATAAAACGTTTAAAAACTTGGAAAAAACTTAATTTTTTGCTTTTAAAGTTGAAGCCAATTTAGACTTACTTTTTACAACAAATAGGAAACGACCTAATATTATGTTACACGTTTCTTTACTTTTCTTTACGAGTTTGTTTTGATGTTGAACTTGTTGATCAGTGGAGTCTGATGGAGGCAGAAGGTTCTCCAACGTTTTCATAGGTCACTACACCTTCATCTTCATCATTATGCACCTGTACAAATAAACACAACACACTTGAGAAACTGATATCAAATGGAAGAAGTGAATCACCTCTTTTGCAGCAATCACTAACGTAATAAATAATACAATTAGTACTGTTTCATTCTTATTGTAAAGACTGAAATACTAATAACACAAGCGTTGATTATTTAGAAACTCACTGCATTATCATCCGTCTGTGCTCTGTTCCCTGAAAAGACAAGAAAGAGTAAACTTCAGTTTCAAGTCTCAATCCGGCTTTATCTAATATTAATTAAATAAAATGACTTCAGTGAATGTTCTCACCTTTAGCTCTCGTCCATATCGTGACCGTCACCACAATTATTATGAGCTATGCTAAACCGACAGACACGATGATGAACCTCAACCAATCTGGAACAGAGAGAAAAAACATTTAAAATATTTTGGCAGCAGCTTACTAGACCATTTCAAATCCTGCGCTTCAAAGAATTCACATGTTTCCTTAATATTTATTTGGTCTAACATTTATAATGTAGGCTGCATAAGGAGTCAGAGAGATGGATGTTAGTCACTACCTTGTCCTGGGGGATCATTTCTCCCTGCTGGTGTGCTTCCTTTTGGTGAGGATTCAATGAAATCACAAAACACAACACAAGATATACAAACAACTTTAAGTTTAACATCTGACGAGACTTAATGAAACGTAATGTAATCTTTACACTTAAAATCATCAAATAAAATAAAATGTACCCGTTTTCTGACACGAGGACTGGGGTCCAGCATCACACAGCAGAGTTTCTCCAGTCTCAGTATCTGTCACGTTACACTTGAGCGACTTTTGATCAAGATGAGAAGCAAATGTCACCCTGGATACACAGGCACCTGGTCTTATCTCCACGTCATTCTGATTACCCTCGTACACCCACTTCACTGTGTGTTTACACTCATTGTATGTCCACACAGCGCAGAACAAGGTGACATTATCATTTTGTTTATCTTGAGTTACTGAAAATAGAGATAATGTGAGAGAAAGACAACAAGAGTATAATTAACTTTATCACTGATATCATAATTATTGTTGTGTTATAGTATATTGACAGTATGAGAGGAAAACATTATGATGTAAATACTCACTGTTAATAACAGACAGAAGAACAGGAAAGTCTGGACCTTGTTGTTTTCCTGATCTGTTGAACTGTCTGCAGGTAAAATGACCAACATCCTCAGGTGTGATATTTCTTATAACCAGAGAACAGTTTTCTGTAACACTCAGTCTGTCTGATTTAGCTTTGGAAATCACGTCTGTACTTATCTGCCCAAGATTAATCAGCTCGTTTGCTGTTTCCCCATGACGACTGTAGACCCAGGTAGTACTGTTACATTTGTGCTGATGTTTTATCACATTTTCACAAGGCAAAGTGACATTATGTCCAGCTCTGACAGTGAGGAAGGGGGAAGTTTGTCCAGTGACTGCTGTTAAAGATAAAAGAAAGAAAACATTGAAAACAGTTTCTTTATAGTTATGTATGAAGATGATAATACATAAAACAAACGTTATCAAATGTCCCTTCTCCAAGAATCCACCCATAATACTTTGTTCAAAACAAACAGCAAACTTGGCCCTTCACTCAAATCAGTTTTAGTTATTGAAATACTTTAAGTAAAGTTTCTTTAGTTCATGTATGTGTTTTTCATCCTTACCTGTAAACTGAAGCAGCAGTATCACCACTAATGTTGAATTAATCCGTCTGAATTCAACCATCGTGTCTCTGCGTCTCTGTCTCTCGCTCTCACGCCCTCAACTGACGTCTCTGAACTAATGACTCTGTAGAAGAGAGAAAGATGTACTTTCTTTTGAGGAAGTTTAGTTGCAAAAACATTTGTGCAAATATGGTGCTAAAATACAGCATTGCATTTAAAAAAAAAAGTGACGTTGACGGAGCACATTGATGCTCACGTGACTCAAACTCCCCGCCCACCAGCATTTGACGCCCATGGTGCAATATGGTCATAGTGGGGGAAATTACTAATGTTTTAGTGGCTTGAGAATCAGTTGCTTCTTCAAAGTGGCTCAGTGTTATTTTCTGAGTACTGATGGGGAAGTGTTTCTGTGAGAATGTGTTCAACAGCAGCAGCAGCAGAGCTCTGGAGGTGTTACCCTCTGATGATGAGCAGACAAGCATCAGACATCATCTGTTTGTTCACACCCTGTAAGAACACAATTGGTCAGAATAACCAATATCCTTAGATGGCTTTGTGGGCAGTGCAGAAGAGGAGGAGCGAAAAAACTAAACAGAAGTTCACTCCTTGAAACTCTGAACGTCTGTTTTCTATTATAGTCAGATCTAAAGATAACGGTATGGACGGTTTTAATAGTATCTCTCTAACAGAAATGCTTACATGTCAGTGTGCTATTTTTGTAACTATGCTCCATAGGTGTATAAAAAGGACTGTATACAGAGTTGGAGGCGGGACCTTGTTCATTGTTATGAGAGTTGGTCAGGGACACATGAAGTCAAATTGGCCTGCCTCTCGAGAGCAAAAGTACCCTTAAGCCCCGCCTCCAATCTGCAGCTTCAAGGCCAATCTCGTCTCAGTCAAATGAATGGAGAGGTTTAATATCTCTGGATTCAGCTTTTAGCACATTTTACAACTTTTAGACCCTAGTGATTTAAAGAAGGGCTATACAAGTGTTCGTACTGGGTAGTTGATTTAGTTTTTTTAAAAGATCTGCAGATATACAGACGTCTCTTTCCCAATGTAAGTCAATGGGAAAAGGATTTTGGGCCCAATAGGTGCGTTCACACCGGAGTACTTTGGTGTACTTTTCCCACAATAGTTCATCAGAACTACGATATATTTGCGTTCACACCAAAAAGCCCCAGGAACTAAAGTAGCTCAACTTAGTTCGTCAGACCCGCTTTTCAGTCCCTGCTAGAGAGCAGGGACTGTCGTGGGAGAAAGTAGTTCGTACGTCTGATTGGCTGTGCGGAATGCAAACCACGCCCGTTTGACTCTGAATTTTTTTTTGGAAGCGGCCAATGTATTTGCTCGCTTACCCGAAGAGATTACTTTTGTGAAAGCAGTTATTATAGCAACACTAAATAAATCATCGGAGCGGTGGAATTGATGAGGATGTCTCGGCGCTTCTGGCGATTTACTCGGAGGACGCGAAGCGCGGCATTCAGAAGCTTCTACTGAATGCAGTTTCCGTGAATCAGCAAAGTTAGCAGACCTGGCAAAGTCATGTCGGGACGACTACCAAGGTAAAATAAAATACATGCACTGCACTGTTTTAATCTGCACAATACTGGTCTTAGATGTACTTTTATTTGCTCAGTAGATCGAGCTAGCCATGCTAGAACTTGCTAACGTTAGGTCCAAGCTGGCTAACAACATCTAGCTAGCTAGCTATTCTCAGCCATGCCCGCTATGAACACGTTTTGACTTGTGAATAAGGGTGCAATGTTCTGTAATTTGCTTCACTAACTCATGGCACTAATCGTGTGTTTCAGGCGAGGTGTTTCTCTCAGGATTAGAAACTAGTTTTCCCCTCCGGGATAAAACGATAATATAACGTTAGCAATTAGCATGCTAGCTGGACATAATGCTACCTCTGTGGCTACACTGAATGCATAGAGGTAAACAATAGATTGTAGTTGCTATAATTTCAAGTAATTTGCAACATTCATTCTACATGTTAATGGTAAAAGCTTAAACAGTTGATTACCTGCATGCCACAGAGACTGATGTTCTAATATTTTTGCACATTTAAGTAGAAATGTAATTGAAATTCTATTTACTGCCTAAACATTGTTCCTTGTCATAGTATTATCCTAAATAGTTTGACCTTGTTTCCTCAGAAGGCTTCTCAGACTACATGGAGGATCCCTCAGAGAAACACAGTTTCCACGTTCAGTTCCCCCCCGCTGAGAGTAGGCAGCTCCACACCCTGCGCCCGGTCAGCGGACACCATCAGGACTACTATCTGATCACAGAGGATCCCATCCTGACCGCTGCTGCCATACTGCAGCAAACAGGAGGGAACGGAGGTGAAAACACACTTTATACATTTAGATATGTGGAGCACAAAGAAAAGTGTTGAGTTTAACTATAAAAGTATTAGGTTCAACTAACCTAATACCGTTATATGAACTTTGCTGTGTTTTCAGCGTAGCTTTGTAAAGGTAACATTTAGCAGCTAAACTGTGGATAACAAGTAAACCACATTGGTTTGTTATTCAATATGGCCGCCAAAAGCTTTTTGAATCATTACATGTCACTTGTTAGACGCTTTTATCCAAAGCTTACCTACTCAATACTGTGGGCAATCCCCACAGGAGCACTTTGGGGTGAAGTGTCTCAGGGACACAACGACATGCTGACTGCAGTGGGGTTTGAACCTGTGCTCCCTTGATCCGAACACCAATGCACTTATCCACTGCGCCACACGCCTCCCTATCATGTCCTGAGAGCCCTCCATCCCCCAATTGCTAGTGCCTTCACCATTTAAAATGTTAATAGTCAAATCAAAGGTGTTCCCCATGTTCCTCCTGTTGTGTGCCTGCAGAGACAGACTCAGAGGTGGAGATCGCCCACAGTGATGACTCTGACGTGGGGGGCTCTCTGTTATGGGCTGCTCCCCTTCCGGTATTTGGACAATGTTGTGTCGTTGTTGCGATTAAACTGATCTTGTATCTTGCATATTTCACCTTAGGAAAGTGGGCACGCGATGACAGCTTCCTTGACACCATCATGGCGATGGACCGCCGTGCCATGGTCAGCAAGGAGAATGAGGACCTGCGTGCCAAGGAGATGCACGACGAACGGCTGCTGCATTCACACAAGGCCCAGGAATCGAGGTGGAGCAACAAAATACCTTTCAGGCTGGGCTTCTGGCAGTGCTAAGCGAGCTGATTAAATCCAACAGGCCTTCAATACAAAAATTAAGAAAAACTTGTCGTTGATAAACTGTACAATGACTTGTTGGGAGGCGTGTGGTGCAGTGGTCTGGTGCGTTGGTGTTCGGATCAGGGGAGCACAGGTTCAAACCCCACTGCAGTCAGGATGTCGTTGTGTCCCTGGGCAAGACACTTCACCCCAAATTGCCTACACCTGGGACAGTTCATTTTGTATTATTGTGATTATATATATATGCCACTGTTATTAATACTGACACCTAATTTTGCACTAAGGTGTGTCTGCTGCTGAGCCTACCTATTATTATTATTATATATATATATATATATATATATATTATATTGCCACTGTTATTATATTGTTTTGATACTACTGACACTTATTGATCTGCTGCTGATAAATAAAAGAGAACCTACATGCACAGCACTAGCATCATGACTGTCTTTGTTTAAACCAGCAGCAGTGCAGCGGTACACAGACTAACCTGTGTGTGTGTGTGTGTAACGTAGTTCTTCAGATGTGTATGCTTAACATGTATGTATTTATCACAGTAAAGATGGTATACAAAAGCTTTTTAAAGAGCTTTCAACCTCATCCCATTGTCTTTAACACACATTTAACATAATATACTCATAATAATATCCAAATATACAGTATGAGTACTGTTTTGATACTGACATTTCATCTTTGCACTAAGATGTGTCTGCACTATTGTAATTGTGTCTGTTGACTGTGGTAAATAAAAGAGAGAACCAAAGCACTGTACAAAAGATCAGCTTTATTGTCAATTTACAATTTCCATGCTGTTCAGATGCCTCAAGGGCTGTGCGCATTTTTTAGGTTGCGTCTCCCCAATGTTGCTTCCAGGCGAATACAGAGGAGTTGAAAAGATCCACTTTGATCCACTGCACATTGGTGTACACCAGGCCGAGGTTCTATTGTTCACCCAGAGAGAGCGCGGGACACGACGCGTTCCGTAGTATTCGCATATCTGGAATACATACAAAGACACAAATTAGCCCTACATAACTCCATAAATCCTACATTAGATAGTATTAATGTGATTTAATGAACGTACCATTGCTGTTCTTTGGGCGTGATAACGGTCATCATCCTCAGCTATCCTACGGCGAAACATGTCCATAGCGTGTGCTTTTCGTGGTCCAATCCTTTTGTTAAGGCTTCTTAACCGCCTTCGCCTCCGACTCAGCATTTCTATTACATTTGAATGGTCGATCTGTATTTTTATTTGTGGCTGAGTTATTGGCTTAAATAACTCAGTTACGAAGCTGTATAACACGACCACCAAAACGTCAACTCCATACCGTGTCTGAGGTCGGAAGGTAAACAGAAGCATACAGCGGAAGCGGAAGTTTTTCTTCATCTTCTCTCGGTTTTTTGGCGAATTGCAACTTTAAGGTGCATACCGCCACCTACTGTACTCGCCGTGAAGTTGTTTGCGGCCTGTCAGTAAACCCAAAGCAGAAGAAGAATAAGTGACGTCAGCGGCTCATTTGCCTAATCCACCCCCAGGAACTCATTTTGGTGTGAACGCGATATGCTTTAGTTCATCAGAACTAAAAGAACTCTCATGAACTAAAGTTCTCATGAACTACTGTGGGAAAAGTACTTGGTGTGAACGCGCCTAATGATGTCACGGACTGACACAGAAGTTGTAGTACCACCTTTTGGCCATTACCAAACATTTGTTTCAACGTCCGTCTCACTTCCTGGGGTCTTGCTATGCTCATACGGATGATTTAATTTAGGTCACAGTTCATGATATTACAAATGTTTCTGACATGTTTACTTTAGAAAGAAAGGGATTTGGGACATCTGAATAATAATAGTGGGAGATTTTACAAAGCTTGTGTGAGCTTGGGTGTAGTGGTATGTTGTTGACAAGTACACAATCAATCACAATATCGAATATTCTATGTGGTTGGCTTTGTGAGCATATCCTCTTTTAAACTCTGAATGTCTCTTTTCTTAGAGTAGTCGTATTAAAACTTAAGGAATAGATATTATTAATTGTTTCAAACTAACATTTTGTTTTTAATAGTGGCTTTAATAATAATACATTGGATTTTTATAGCGCTTTTCCTAATGCTCAAAGACGCTTTACATAACATCAGAAACAGAAACAGTACAAAGGCTTTAGGCTTATTTTGTTACTAAGCACACACTGCTGTTTTTAAATGAAGGTCAAAGTTCATGACCTTACCATGTTTATGACTTGTTTACTTAAAAAAAAGAAGAACTTAGGACACCTGAATAATGAAAGTCAGAGACATTACAAAACTGAGCTCTTGGGAGCATGTTCAAGGTTCAAGGCTTTTATTAGTCATTCTACATAGCTACAGTGTAGTCATGACGACGAAAATATTAGGTCACAGTCTCCTCCAACAGTGCAACACAATAAAACTGAAAAACTGAGCAAGTAAATACAAAAAGAAAAATAGTGAAATAGTGAAATAGTGCAATAAGAGTCTATATACAAAGTACATGTAAAGTTTGAAAACAAGAGTTTAAGGAAACAACCTTTGGGGAACTCCACATCCTTTGTCCGTGCATCCTTTTGGTACCATTGAAATATTCTCCATCTTTAACCTGATTTGAAGCAAACTGGGAATGTGTCGGAAATGTAAACTAAGAAACTTCTCTGGATTATGTTACACAGAAATAATTAAAGTCCGGTTTGGTGTTGGACAGTAACAACAGTAACATCAACAAAGAGCTGTGTTAAATTCTGCATCCTGAATAATTCAGTTTTGCGATGTTGACGCAGATCATAAATGCAAACGTTAATCAAACCCCCTGCCCACCAGAATTTGAAGCCAATGGAGCAATACGGTCATAGATGGGGAAAATGGTGGTTTTGAGAATTAGTTGGTTCCTCAAAGCAGCTCAGTGTATTTTCTGAGAACTGCTGGGGAAGTGTTTCTGTGAGAATCAGCAGCAGCAGAGCTCTGGAGGTGCTACCCTCTGATGATGAGCAGATAAACATGGGAGTTCAGCATGTTTGTTTACACAATACATGATTACATTCATTAAATTGTGATTTTGGTGTAATGGTGTGGCTCTATATATTGCAATACAATAACATATCGGTACCCAATGGATCAGAATTGTATTTAAATCATCTCTGCATTGTGAGCAGTGCAGATTTGGTTTCAAGCAACAGGGTGACCTAAAACTTGCAGTATCTCAGTTTGTTATTACAGTAATCTAACCTACAATGGCATAGACAATTTGTTTTACAATTGCCCTGTCACTATATATACAAATGGCAGAAAGCTAAGTGTAACCCTGGATATGTGGCTTTTAAATCTAGTTCACAGTTCATGACCTTGCTAAGACTTTGAGAGTGAAAGTTGATTGCATCGGTTGTTTCAGCACCAGCCCAGAACAAAGTTTGTTATGTTTAAGCTGTGGAGGAAACTTCTGTGTAGTAATGCATGGAGTCACCGACTCAGGAAGGAGACACGGTGAGAGTTGGAGCTTTGATGTCAAACACTGATGGGTTTATTCAGAGTATTCGTCCGGAGGATTCACATCACAAATCAAAGAGTCAGAGGTTCTGACCACACGGTAGAGTTGCCACATCAATTCTGAAGAACCTCTCTCTATGCTAGACCTTTTAACAGGTTCACAGAGAGTAATCAACATCTCTGAAGGAGTAGACTAAACACTGAATCACCTGCGTCCGACGCTCATGGCCTCAAGGATTTCACATCCTAGAGCCCACAAACACCGATAAAGAAGTGCCTCAGTGTTCCCACAACAATTACCCTTCGTGCCAGTCAAGTTGACCGGTCACACACTGGTGACAACACATATGGCACCAAGGCCTTTCCTTAAAGGAGATAACACATGTCAGAGTAAAGGTTAGATATCTAGAAGAATTATTCCTTAACAGTTCCTCTCTTTTTATCATTTTTGATAACCTTAAAAAATTAGTCTAATAATTCTGGTCAATACTTAAATCAATAGGCGTCTTCAGATTCGAGTGTGGTCTCACCTTACATTCAATTACATCACAAAGTAGAGTAAGATTGAGACATTCAATCACAATGATTGATACAGGCAATCATAATAGGAAAAATTATCTCTCATCAGTGTTTGGAGCATCTTTTGTCAATAAGTACAATAATAAACACACATAAAAACACAGATACCTAATAGCAAAATATTTGTTTTAAACTAATATCTTTTATCATTTTAAACCATTAGTTAATGTCATTTATCAAACTATAAAATCAAAACCAGAAACTGCTTAAAGATTTGCTTTAAGGCAATCACTAGTCAAAAGCATTTTAAAACTTAGGATCATAAGAGATCCAGCTAAGGCATAAAATTCACAGTGGTGATTTGATCAATCTGTAATCCACAAAGTTGCAGTGTCCTCAATTTTAGGATTACTTTACGTTTACTTCATTACGCTTTAGTCAAGAGTAAGGCACTTAGTCTTAGTAAAATCAATACATTCATTTTAGTCAAGTACATTGTTCAAAATCTGAAAAGGAAAAGTTAGGCAAATATTCAAAGACTTTTGTAAAAACCTGGAAAGGAAAGATTAAACATTCTTAAAACTTTAATTCATACATTTGTAAATGCTACAACTGATCTGTACCAAATTAAGTCTATCACTTATTCTTATTAGCCATACTTACCTGAACATCTACTTATGGTACTTGGAAAGGGTTCTTCTGTGTTTATCTAATGTTGAATATAGAATATCAATTTCTTTTAAATTATAATTCTCTAATTTGAGGATCAACTATGCTACATAATTGTTATATCAATTATTATAAATATTTGTTTTGGGCCAAAACTGAAATTAATCCAGTACTTGAACATCATTTTATGTCTGTCTGTGCATGGGTAATACATTAAAGAGTTGTGTGTTAAGCCTGATTGCTGGATGATTAAGGTATTAACATTATCTGTTATAATATTAGAAATACCTTATTATTCAATACTTTATAATCTGAGAATATTTATTTATTAATTTTGTTTAGTGTGAAAATGTATCTGATCTGACTAAATATATTTATCACCACTATTTAAACACATGTCTGGTTCATTGGAAATATAAAAAACAATCATTAATTGTACATCTTTAAACATCTGGTCATTCAATTCAAAGTTCATCTTTGTACGAGAGCTGGAAGAACATGTCCGTCAGTCTCTTCGTTCTCCTCCTCCCTTTATGACACCGAGTGTCTGGTGTGTAAGGCATCCTGATACTGTAGATTAGCACTGAGGTGCTGATTGGCTCAAACTCTTCTTCATCAGAGCGCCATATTTCAACCCCCCAATTGCTCTGCTTTTGTGTGGCTCATTCAGTGAGCACTGTAGTTAATCCCCGAGTGAGACGGAGGCTCATCTGCCGGTATTCCTTCTGCTATCTGCTTGAGTACAACTGCGTATTCCTGATGCATCCAGGTGTCCCCCCCCGTGATGGGAGAGTTTAGGAAGACATCAAACTCCTCCAAGAAATATGGAACCTTGTATTATAGAAGCCTCTGAAACCCTCGCTCGTCCTGCAGGGTTGTCTGCTAGAGCCCACCGAGCAGAAAGATGAAGAGAAGAACCCCCTCTTATCAGAAAGGTGAAGAGAAGCATCCCATCTCGAACGACCTCGTGCTTCCTTGCACGTGGCTGGGGGTGCTCTCTGCACCCGGAGAGTGTGACCCTCTCTCTCTGACCCTTGGCCTTGAGAGCTGTCCTAGTTATTGGGTTAACACCTGATAGGATGGTTTTTCTGAGTGAAGACAACTCAAAGTAATGGATTAGCACCATTATCATTTAATTACAAAAATAGGATAGGCCCCTCAGAATTATTGGGAGCCTTCCTGACACATGCACATTATCATTTTGAAGGTTTGTGTTAGTCATTGAACATGCAAGAATCATATACTCATCAGTCCATAGCAGAGACATGTTATTGTAAGTTAAAAGTGAGCTTGTCCCTGTGGATATAACCCCTTCTCAATGATTCTAAATGTCTATTAATTCACCATTTACCTTTTGATAAAATATTAGTTTATCAGAAATATTTTGTCTCTTCCATAAAACATAGGTTTGAGAAATAAATTACCCAATATAAAATAACTTACTCAATATAATTGACTCTTCCCTCCCTTTTCTTACATATGGTACATATGAAATAATAACTTAGGAGTCTATTTTGAGCATGGTATAGTTTATAATCTATTAATCGAGAAGACTCAGTATCACCTGTGTGCAGCTTACAAAAAACCATTGTGATAAACATATATTATGCAGGAAATGGATACATTTGTTGAAAAACAAAGCATATCTGATTTGGGAGGAAAAGTTTCATCCCTTTAACATCTGACGTATTACTGAAGGCATAGCATGAATGATATGGGTGTCTGAGGGTGTCATTACTGAGAAATGTCAAACAAATCAAAACCTTACATTGAAAACAGGTTTGCATTCCTCCACTTAAGGTAACGTTATCATTGGAAACAATAAAAGCTAATTGTTTTGATGTAGAATCTATATATTGAATCGTTAGAGCAGAACAGAATGGTTGTATTGTAGCCTGAGTTTTGTGCAGCCTTTAGTTTTACCAGGTGGAAACATTGTCTATATAGTGTGAATACATGTAGAACTAGACATTAAGAGACCCCTGACATTAGGCCTATTTGAACAATAGTAGGGGCTTTTACCAGCTCGCCAACTTACAGGCATCCTCTGCATAGCAGTATGAATAGCCTAAAAACAACCCACTCTGCGGTAACGAGAGTCATGTATCTGAACCAAATGCCCTAAGTGAAGCCGTTGGTCTCATCTGACTGACCCAAGGGTTTGGTGCTGGTGTGACAGGGAGGCTTCCAAGTGTTCATAGCAGATGTCATGCTTTCAGTTCATGGCTCAGTGGGGGGGAGCAGACCCATGTGAGACAGTATCAACGGCTGTAATGTTCAGTTTGAGGAGTGTCATTCTCTCTGGGAGCAGGAAATGGTGTCCATTCAGACCAGACCATTAATGTCATGTAGAGCAGCCATAGCATCTCTGTGACTGCACTCAGCCGGACTGCAGCAGGCAGAACTGGGTGACTTTTAGTGAAGCCGTCCAAGGCCATAGACAAAATGGAACCACGTACTAACAAAAGGGACACAAGGTCATCAATGTCTCTCTTTACCTTTGGCCTAATTGTAAAACAAATTAGTGGAAGAAATGTGGGAACACTAATCCATCATCATGTGACATTTAGAGTTAATTTAAATAATTACTTATGGGTTGAAGTCAAATTAACATTAACATTAGAACTAAAGTAAGTCAAAATTGGACTTGCACGGATCAGAATCTAATCAATACACCATTTTCCCAGCTCTGTAATGAAAAAGATATCAAGATTAGGTACATTACAGGAGTGTTAAAACATCCAAACATGCACACTTATCTATTCTAGTAGAGATTAGAGGACAGGTCTAATGTTGTGAACAAATGATCAAGTCAAGTTATTTTATTTATTTTATCTTATGTACCACATTTAATTTAGTAATTAATCTTAAATTACTATAACTTTAAAGAAGGCAACAATTTACAATGTGGATAAGGTGACTACTTATCCAAAGTGTGTGGGTGTGTGTGGGGTGTGTGTGGGTGTGTGAACAGCTTGTCTGCCCAAAGTTAAAACATTTGGGACAGCAGTGAGAATGTTATGAGAAACAATTTGTTGCTTAGACTGAACTCGAAGGAAGCTAGACTGGAACATTTAAAATAAATCAAAATACTTGTACATTAATTAAATACATTTGACATTTAGCTTGAGCTGGGTTCAATACTTTCTTTATGGTATTTAAATTGGGGCTCAAGTAGAACCTTTACATGGATTTGGCTTGCAACACAAAGTGATACCGATCTCTGTCTGTTTATGATTTGAAAGTCTCATGATTTAAAGTGTAGGGCTGTGAAGGAGAGGCCCTTGGAAACAACCTCTACTTCTTTGTTAACTGTAATTACTTATTGTAAAGAGATTGCAACATTATACTTTTAAATATTGCTCAATTCATTTAACACATTATTATGCACACTGTAATGAAAACGTCAACAAATATATTGATCCTGGCTTAACCAGCAACCTTTACTCTTTTGTTCATAAGCTCGGTTTCAGAAAAATTTGTCAGTAGTTTAACAACTATTAGAATTTTAGTAATGTCTATGGAGACCAATTGGTTGATACGAGAAATCATTTGAAGCAGTTTAATAAAGAATGTTTAAACTATATTTAAAACTGTAATTAAACTTCAACTTATATTAATTATCTGAATCCAGTGGCCAGTTGGAACAGATAATCAACAAAGTTTCCATTTTGCAGCAACAGCGCAAAATGTTTCAACAATAATTTGTATTATGTCCGAGTCTAGTTCTGTCTTATCAGCTTTGTTTCGGAATGTGTTCAATACATTACGTTTTTTTTTTCATTATTACCATACAATACATAGATTTAAGAATAAATGAAACAATAATACAACATTGACCTAAAACAGCAGAAGATTTTGCCACCCCTGACCTCCTCAGGCAGGTTTTTTTACGACCAGACAGTGATGCCTCTGAGGGTCTCAGGGTGCAGGACGGGGCATAGGTTTATAAAAGGTCACAAACATATCTTAACATACCAGCAATACAACTTAAAATGTATCTTAAAAGTAATATAATCTATTTTCTTCTTACACCTACAGCGCACACCCTGAACAGTGTGGCTTCTTGTTTACATGTTTCCTCTGCACACCTCGATGCAGGACATAAAAACATCTTTGCTATTTATTTTCATTTTGCAGCACATCTATACTACCAGAATTTTGCAAAACACTATATATTATTTATTTTCTCAAGTCATTTACTTTTGGTGAGTTAACTAAAGCTTAGTTTATTTTACCCTGGCTATGGACTGATTCATTATTAGTTGTTACAAACATGCACAAGACGGCGGTTTAGTACAAGAAAAACCACACTGCAATTAACGAACAAACATGATGAACTCGTAACAAACACCAGTGCGTCAGCAAAGTTCATCCAGCTCAATTTAGTCCGGATTAAAGAGGTTTCAGAGGGGGTAGGGACTATTATGATCTCTCCCCAATGGGGAATCCAGTGGGGCACCTTGACTCGTGCCCCCACCCTTGTATACAAGTCCTTAGATCGGTGCCTGAAGACCGTCCAAGAGCAATAACTAGCTTATCCTCTTGCGACCCCACTATCCCTGCTCTAGTGGTGCTATGCCCCCCCGATCTGGAGCACATAGACTTTTTTCCTCTACCCTTTCTATCCGAAACCACACAGTTAACTGTAGTCCTACTCGACCAGCCTACACACCTCCCATCATGTTCATCCCAACGATGAAAACACAGTTTTGCTCTACACTTGCATACCACTGCCCACCCATGATCAATTAGCTATAATTTTATGTATGCACCCCGGACCGACACCAGCTCCTCCAGCAATGTAGGGAGCCTGTCGCATCAGGTAATGCACGCACCTCGCACCGGCCAGCACGTCGTAAACGGCCACAAGCCACGAGAGTGCTTTTAAACCGTCTCATTTTTAATAGAGACGTCGGTGGTGTGGAGTTAAAGTTATAGACAAAAGCTGTGATTTTCTCCCTCTGAGTTCACTTCACCAGCTCATGCAGATACGGGGAGGTATTTTACACACATTCCCCGGAGCCGCAGCTGGAGCCGTGTTTTTTTTTAGAGGCGCTGGGGGGTAATATCTCTGGTTGCTTTAGTTAACTGCTAGTGTTGGCCGCTGAAACCCCCGGAATCTCGGCGATTTGTTCATTACAAATCTCTATTTTGATTTCACACAGAAGTTCCACTTTACTGCTGCCCTCATTAAGGTATTTTTAAACATCTCCGTGTATGCCTGCACGGCACATACGTCCCGAGCAGCACACACAGAGGGAACCAGCCAAGACAGAGTCCCTGGATGATCCCCTGGGGTTACTAGCCCCAAATGTTCATTAACCAAAACGAAACGCAGCCGCTTAGCTTCACAGATAATTTTAGGATACCGTCAATCACAGATTCTGGTAAGGCAATGTCCAAATGTAGATTTGAAATCACACTTACCAGTCTCTGAAGATCTGTTGGTATCCTGCCGACAACGCCAATTTGTGGAGGAAACTTCTGTGTAGTAATGCATGGAGTCACCGACTCAGGAAGGAGACACGGGTGAGAGTTGGAGCTTTGATGTCAAACACTGATGGGTTTATTCAGAGTATTCGGCCGGAGGATTCACATCACAAATCAAAGAGTCAGAGGTTCTGACCACACGGTAGAGTTGCCACATAAATTCTGAAGAACCTCTCTCTATGCTTAGACCTTTAACAGGTTCACAGAGAGTAATCAACATCTCTGAAGGAGTAGACTAAACACTGAATCACCTGCGTCCGACGCTCACATCCTAGAGCCCACAAACACCGATAAAGAAGTGCCTCAGTGTTCCCACAACAATTACCCTTCGTGCCAGTCAAGTTGACCGGTCACACACTGGTGACAACAACACATATGGCACCAAGGCCTTTCCTTAAAGGAGATAACACATGTCAGAGTAAAAGGTTAGATATCTAGAAGAATTATTCCTTAACATAAGCTAAAAAGTAATAAAGTTGGTTCAAGTTGTTCCTTTCAAAGTACTTTAAACTACATATTAACTTAGGCAATAGGGAAAATGGATAAAGGTAAAATGAGACAAAAGATATATTGGACACCATGATCTGAAAGAAGCTGATGATCTGTTAATGGTTTACTACTTTTTTTAATGTATTCCTAAATTCCATTTAAGGCAGAGTTTGAACAGACCCCGAAAAGCTCCAAGAGAAACAATTTGAAGGCTTTATTGCAATCTATACATATTTGCCTCTCTTCTATTGATGATCGCACAGGAGGGATATGTTTCCTCAACATTTTTTAGGTCCATATTTTTTACAAGTTAAAAAACCTAAAAAGGCTTGGAGTCAAGTTGGCCAGGACTGAGAGGACATTGAGCACATGTTATCATGTTCATTTTATGTGAACCCGGTTGTTAAAAGAATAATATGACGTTAAACATTAAATGGCCTCCTTTTGACCACAAGGAGATTATCATCGTTAATGTTCAAACATAACCACACACACAAACTTACACACAACACACAAACATTATGTAACAACTAATTATTCTGCAGATCTTACAAAGAGTTAAGTAGTTGTCCCTCTGTTACGAACCCACTAGGGATGAGTAAGGTAACACAGACCAGATGGATTTGGTAAGTAATTATAATAGGGTTTTAATGAAATAACAACAAAGATGTACAACAAAAAGGGAGCAAAGGTAACCTAAGCTAAACAAAGAAGCCAAAAGGGTGCAGGTCTACAGCTAATAACAGAAAGAGGACTGTAAAACATGAGCCTAGTTATCACACCTGAGATCACTTCCAATCAGCACTAATGGAAGGAGCTGCAGGAAAACACAGCTAACAAAAGAAACTAAACGCACCACTTTAAACACATATAACACACGACACTAAGCACATTTTATCACACCAAACACAGTCTGTAGTGTCCACGACACAAGAGCAAAAGGTATGAGGCGTCTGATCGAAGCAGAGCCTCCCGAGTGATAATTGTCCCCAGGCTTTGTAGTAATCTCCGGAAGGTGTGCTCCAATCAGTGTCTTCGGAGGAGGACCAGGAGATGACAGCCAACGACATAGGGGCAACCACACAGCTCATTTACATATTACACACAGCTGCAAACAATCTCAGACAGGTTAACGAGCAGACAGAAACAGCAGCCGTAACACCCTCCCTTGTCCATTCTCCACTTAAAGCCTCCGAAGACTTACCTCTTCATCCAAACACCCACATAGCAAACAAGTTAGGGTTGGACTTCAGAAGACTTGATTAAAGTCATGGAAATATTAGATATTTTTCTCCAGGCCTCGTGCACTAGCTCCCTGTTGATGGCTCTAGTTGTCCTGATGTGCTTCTACATCTTATTTTCTTCCAGCTTCAGCTCCCAGGATGAAGGAAAGGAACCACCAGGTCCAAAACCACTTCCTTTCCTTGGGAACCTGCTGCAGCTTGACCTGAGGAGACCCTATCACACATTAATGGAGGTGAAGCAGTGCCGAAAGATAAGATTCTTGTAGGTAGTTAGTCTGTTTTACAGCTATCTTATGTTGTGTGCTTTCTGTTGTGCACGTCTTATCATGACCTTATTTGTTCTTAGCTTTCCAGAAAATATGGATCAGTTTTTACCGTCTATATGGGAACAAAAAAAGTGGTGGTCCTGGCAGGTTACAAGACGGTGAAGGAGGCACTTGTTAACCATGCTCAAGAGTTTGGAGACAGAGACCCAACTCAAATTTTTCAGGAATATAATCAAGGGCATGGTGAGGAAAACATTTATAATTTAATTAAACCTACATCCTTCAGTTTTTTATTCAACATATTTTTGCTGAAACACTTTAAATCAGGCATTACATGGGCCAATGGTGACTCATGGAAAGAGATGAGACGCTTTGCCTTGACTAGCCTCAGAGACTTTGGAATGGGAAAGAAGGCCAGCGAGGAAAAAATCATTGAGGAATGTAACCAGCTTATTGGAGTGCTAAAGCAATTCAAAGGTAAAGGTCTTATTATTCAAATGTAATATCTGATAAACTTTTTCTGTGAAAATAGATATTACTTTAATATTGGTTCTTGTTTCCCTGTCACAGGAGAAGCTTTTGATACGACCCAAACCAATATTTTGTGCAGTCTGTAACATTATTTGCTCGATGGTCTATGGCATCAGATTTGAATATGATGATCCAGAGTTTAGGTCTCTGCTGGAGGATATGAGCAGACGTGGTCAACTTTTGGGCACCATTTCAATGCGGGTATGATTATATTTTTCGAATACCTTGAATGTGAGTATAGTGTGAGTATATGAATAGCAAAAAAATCTATTACATAATTAAACTTGACAAGTTTAGTAAAAATAACATTACCGTTTATTGTCTGCTTTTGGGGGCGGGCAGGAACAGTTAATAGACCTGTATATCTTTAAATATAACCAATGTGTTTTGTTTTTATTGTTCACAGAGGCACAAAAGTGTAAATCAGAAATTGTCTGCAAGAGCAAAAGGTTCTTCATTGATGTAACGACTTAATTTAGATGCATTTCATCTTCACCTGGGGGAGCAAGCCCCCTCTGTAGTCGCTGAAATCAAGAGGGAAAAACCCTGCTTTTGATAATTACATTTTGAATGTAAATGAAATACCATTGAACTTAAGCTGGTCTTCAATCTCTACCCGCTGAGTATTTGTAAATCTTAAATCTTTCTTATGTGATGTCTGAGGTTAGGGCCCTCACGTAAGGTCATTAATCTAATACAGCCCGCTGTGTTTTGGCAGAGGTACAATCAGAGACAACTTCCAGCTGTAAGAGATTGCTTTTGGAAAGGACATTGTTACAATTGATATTTTTATTCTTTGGCAGGTGTACAACATGTTCCCAAGGTTCTTCAAATGGATTGGGAACAGGAAGCTTTTCTTCAGATTGGGTGCTGCCAGTAGAAAACAGAACCTAAAGATTATCAGTCATTTGAAAGAGACCCACATACCACAGATGTGCAGAGGACTTGTGGACGCCTTTCTGGTCAGGAAGCAACATCTTGAGGTTGGGAAACATATATCAAAATAGATATGTTGGTCAAGTAGATGGGGATATTAGGAATTATGAAATATTTTGCTGAATGTACACTAGCTGGAAATAAAAGTAGAAAAGAGTATTACAGCAGAATGCCAGTATTGGTCCTGTACTTGCCTTTGTTTGTTGAATTGGTTAAGAAAAAGACGAGTGACATTGGTCAACTAAAGAGTAAAAACATCAGGATTAGGCAGTGCTTTTTCTTTGGCCACCGACGGAGCCCAAAATTGAAAAGGCCTGATTTTTTTACATTGCATTGACCATTATACTTTCCTTTTTAACAGCTTCTATTCATTTAGTATACAAAATAAAATGAATTACTTTACTTTTCATAATGGGCAATGGATATCCAAAGTTGCAAATTTGTTAAAAAACTGACGGTTTAACATACTGTGCTGTACATTTATGACAGTAATTGCAAAATTGCCTTAACTGCAAAGAAATACATATTTGTGATCAGAATTGTTTGAATAAAAGCAGTGATATGTGTTTACTTGAAGAAATCTGGGATTACCTACAGTCACTTTCACGATGACAACCTTATGGCAACAGTCTTGAATCTCTTTGCTGCTGGCACTGACACAACATCAGATACACTGAGATGGGCACTTCTGCTTGTGACCAAGTATCCAAAAATACAAGGTAAGAAGCGTAATAGATCCACATCCTTCAGACCAAGCAAAAAAACATGAAGTTCAAGTCGAATTGTCATCATAAAAATAGATGCTCTTCATTATTTAGACCAGGTCCAAGAGGAGCTGAGCAGAGTGATTGGACATCGTCAAGTACAAATTCAGGACAGAAAGAACCTGCACTTCGTCAATGCTGTCCTCCATGAGACACAGAGATTGGCTAACATTGCCCCACTGTCGCTTCCTCACAAGACTAGCCAAGATGTGACCTTACAAGGTCACTTCATTAAGAAGGTACAACTGAATGAAACACCTACTTTCCTCCATTAAAATCTTCATGTCTTAAAATGAATGTTATATGTAGGAAATGTTGTTTTTGCTTTAAGACATTTTAAATATATCACGTCATACAAAAACATATTTTCAACTCTGCATCCAGGGGACCACAGTGACTCCTCTGTTGATGTCTGTCCTGTATGATGAGAGTGAATGGGAGAACCCACACAGCTTTTATCCTGCTCACTTCCTTAACAAAGATGGACAGTTTGTGAAGCGAGATGCCTTCATGCCTTTCTCTGCAGGTTTGTGAGCTTAGGCAACACTTCTTGTTCACTTTGTATGAACTGGCAGATTAACCTTCACACTCTCTAACAGGTCTCAGAGCTTGTCCCGGAGAAAGTTTGGCCAAGATGGAGCTCTTCCTCTTTTTCACCAGCCTTCTGCAGTACTTTCGATTCACCCCTGCTCCAGGAGTTTCAGAGGATGAACTCGATCTGACTCCATGCTTGCGCCTAACCTTCGACCCAGCACCGCATAAACTGTGTGCTGCACCTCGACTAGGAAGTAATTGGGATGATGAATATTGATTGGATGTCAGAAGAGCTTATGTGCAAGCAATCAAAATCATTCTAAATATATTACATAATGTCTTTCTTGTAACTTGAAATGTAAAATACGAATGCAATTATTTGTTGTGCACAATAAAAAAGATGAAGATTTCCGGCCTTAACTCTTTTATCTTGGAGTTTTACATTTTCCAAATTGAGTAACACAGCAATAAAGTTATAAACTTTAAAGTGGACCTATCATGCTATATTTGAATAATATAGTGTAGGACCATACCTATATAAGGCATATTTATACTTTTGTTTTTTCAAAATACCAAACAGATCATGCATTTTAGCCATGCCTCATTTTGCTCAATTTGACAATTTTTAGCTCTGTTTTTTGCAGGGGCTGATTCTGTGAGGACAGCACCATCTACTGGCCTGGCATATGTACTACAGCGTCTCCAGCGCTTCTCGAACGGCAATGGCCGTGGCTGTCTCCTCCTGATTGGTGGAGTTGGCCCACTAGCCGTAGCGCCACCGTCCTGACGTCAGGACAGTGTTTCAAATCTGGATCAGTTTTTATCAGATCCGTTGCAGCCCCTTTTTTAGATATTTGGGTATGGAGGAAAATAGAGAGGGTTGTGTTTTCTGACACTTGGTGAGTTCCCTGGAACACCGGGGACACATATTCATGTATAAAAGACGTACAAAAGTGCATTTTGCATGATAGGTCCCCTTTAAGGAACTCTCCTCATCAAAAACGCTTCAAAATCAATACGGCAAATCTTCCTGCTGCAACCCTATCCACCAAAGATAATGTGATTTTTAAAGGGATATTACAATCAAAACCAGTCTGACCAAAGTAGAGGGTTCCCCAATATCTTCATCGTCACTGTACATTTATCGTCCTCTCCAACATTATGTATCTGTGAAACAAAATTGAACAAATGTGTCCACCTATCTGCAAAACATATAAAAATGTAACTTTAAGTTACTGGAATGATTCTGACTCTAGTTCTTATCCAAATGTTGACAAGACAACCATTATGAGCATTGCTAGAGGCACAAATAAACAATAATTAACCTCCACAAACCTGGAACAAAACTTAATCTTTTAAATATATATATATATAACATTTTAGCTGTAGCTTTCCTGGTCTATAAAATCCCTAATGGCTACAGAGGTTTCCACTAGGTGCAATATTATTTATTTGTAATATTTAGCAACCAAACAAAACATACCTTGAGGTGTTTGTTGAAGTGACACTGATAAAGACAATATTTTCAACGATTATAAATTAACCCTTTTGAGAAACTATATGAATAAACCTAACATAATAACATATTAACATTGCCATGTCCATGTTCTGCAGGTGTTGCCACCAACATCCTCCCCTGTAACCTTTGTTTTAACCAGCAAACATCTCTCTGTCTGTTTGATTTAGCTTGTAGTCATCACCAATTCTCATTTTTTAAGTACATAAAATGCATTACTTCTGTTTCTGACAAAACAACCATCAGATGAGGCTGGGTGAAAGTTGAGAGAGAGCAAGTTATAATAAAACCTTAAATAAAACTTGATATGGTGATCTTTGCCACCAATCTATTATAAGTAATTTGAGATAAGTTATACATTTGACCCAGTTAAGTTGATCATTTACCAGGGTTCAAAATATCTTGGTTGCAAGGTCATGTTTGGTCAGCTGGTGAGAAATTAGCTGTCTCATCTACTCCTCTCTATGAAAGTCTGCTTTTCAAATATAGCAGTTTAGATCAACTCTCACTTTTAATTTAGTTTGAACTAGTCTTTCCTTTATTACATTACATTACATGTTACTTGTTAGACGCTTTTATCCAAAGCGACGTACATACTCAATACTGTGGACAATCCCCACAGGAGCAATTTGGGGTGAAGTGTCTCAGGGACACAACGACATGCTGACTGCAGTGGGGTTTGAACCTGTGACCCCCTGATCCAAACACCAACACACAACCCACTGCACGACACGCCTCCCTTTATCTTGACCCTTGAAGTAACATAGTCACTGAGGTTATCAAAAATGTTAGTTAATAAATTGAAAGCTTCATGCAGTTTTTAGTAGAGTACAGTGTTATCATGGGCAATGCTCCAGCAACAGATCTTCTGATTGCAGAGCATAAGCTATGAGAGAAAAACAATGGTTGTAACTTTTTGCTGCAGATAATATTCTACGTGGTTTGCATGTGCTTGTAACATTAGGGATGTTTTGAAACCAGAGCTTTAAAAGCAATCTGAACAAAAATCAAATACATAAAACATTTTAACATGGCTTGTAAAAAAAGGAGCTTTAAGGATGAGGCTGGGTGAAGGGTGACAGAGAACAAAGGTACAACTTTGTAGAAAACTTTTATGATGATCTTTGCCACCAATCTATAAATTGGATAGAGTCCTGTGACGTTTATTGAATCCAATAAAGTTAATTGTTTTTTTACAATACAGTTTTTGAAATCTAGGTAAATCATACATCTGAGTTTGTCCATGAGTCTGTGTCCTAGTTTCAGTGAAACCCTTGTGGCATTCTCTAATTCAAAACATTTGCAAAATACCTGCCAGAAATGTCAGCCGCAAGTAGTGTGTATGCCTGCTCTTTATGAAAAGTGAGGTGAGATAACTTCTATGAGCAAATACTTAAACGTTTGCAATGTAATCAGTGTTCTGCTGATCATGTAATCATTAAAGAAAATATTGTATAACTATAATATTTCCTTCTTTCTCCATTCAAAATGCTTGTGTACTGTGAGTCTGAGTCGTTCACAATGAGAGTGCATGAATACTGTTTTGACCAGTAGAATAATGTCAGCACAGACAATCATTAATGCAGGCCCCCACTCACCCCTCCACCCAACCCAACACTGTGTCCATGGGTCATTGGTATTTAGCCAAAATGTAATCTCACTTGTCCTATCAACCTCTGTACAGGCCAAGCCAATCCCTCCATGATCACATGAAATCTGAGGGAGCAAAAGTGCAAATCAATCTTGTTAATATCAAACAGAACAAATAGACTGTTCTCAAAGGTCCTAATAAGATCAAAGGAGCAGCTATTAAAATAAATCTCTCCTCCTCACTCAGCCAGAGCCAGCTGCATTCACTGTAAGGAATGCGTGGAAAGGGTAGGACCCAAATGCAGACTGCAAAACAAAGTAACAAGGTCTAGAAACAAAAACGAGCTTTAATCCAAAAGCTGAACAATAGCATGGCATGAAACACATAGGTTCTACAGAAACAAACAATGAACCGACAAGGCACACAGGGGAAGACAAGACTAAATACAGAGAGGGGTAATCACAAGACGAGACACAGCTGGGGTAAGGGAGGCAGAAAACACAAGGGCAACAGGTGAACACAATCAAACACACCAGGGAAACTAAGACAGGAAGGCAAACACAGAAGACACAAGGAGGAAAACATTTCAAAACAAAACAGGAAACCAGAGACAGAAAAAGACAAGACAAAACACAACACAGACAGATCGTGACATAACCCCCCCCGGGGGGACAGCTCCGGAGGCCGAGCAGGACCCAGTATCGGCCGGACAGGAACCGGAACCGACGGGACAGGCGTAGACGGGGTCCTGAACATGACGTGGGCTGGTGTCAATGGGACCCCGGATGGAGCAAGGGCTGGTGTCGACTGGACCCCCAACGGAACAGGACACAGAGTTGGCAGGACCCCCGGTAGAACAGGTGTCGGCGGGACCTCCAACAGGACAGGACACAGAGTTGGCAGGACCCCTGGCAGGACAGGTGTCGGCGGGACCCCCAACAGGACAGGACATGGAGTTGGCAAGACCCCCGGCAGGAGAGTAGTCGGCGGGACCTCCAACATCACAGGACATAGGGTTGGCAGGACCCCCGGCAGGAGAGTAGTCGGCGGGACCTCCAACATCACAGGACATAGGGTTGGCAGGACCCCCGGCAGGAGAGTAGTCAGCGGGACCTCCAACATCACAGGACATAGGGTTGGCAGGACCCCCGGCAGAAGAGTAGTCGGCGGGACCTCCAACATCACAGGACATAGGGTTGGCAGGACCCCCGGCAGAAGAGTAGTCGGCGGGACCTCCAACATCACAGGACATAGGGTTGGCAGGACCCCCGGCAGAAGAGTAGTCGGCGGGACCTCCAACGGCACAGGACATAGGGTTGGCAGGACCCCCGGCAGAAGAGTAGTCGGCGGGACCTCCAACGGTACAGGAAATGGGGTAGGCGTCGGCCGTAGAGCCAACAGGACACGGGGGGCTGGCGTCGGCCGTAGAGCCAACAGGACACGGGGGGCTGGCGTCGGCCGGAGAGCCAACAGGAGACGAGGTGCTGGAGTCGGCCGGACCACCGACAGGACACGAGGGGCTGGAGTGGGCCGAACCACTGACAAAACACGGGGGGCTGGCGTCGGCCGTAGAGCCAACAGGACACGAGGTGCTGGAGTCGGCCGGACCACCGACAGGACACGAGGTGCTGGAGTCGGCCGGACCACCGACAGGACACGAGGGGCTGGAGTGGGCCGAACCACTGACAAAACATGGGGGGCTGGCGTCGGCCGTAGAGCCAACAGGACACGAGGTGCTGGAGTCGGCCGGACCACCGACAGGACACGAGGTGCTGGAGTCGGCCGGACCACCGACAGGACACGAGGTGCTGGAGTCGGCCGGACCACCGACAGGACACGAGGGGCTGGAGTGGGCCGGACCACTGACAAAACACGGGGGGCTGGCGTCGGCCGGGGAGCCAGTACTGGAGCCGGAACCATGGCTGCTGGGGCCAGAACTGGGGCTGGAACCATGGCTTCTGGGACCAGACCTGGAGCTGAAACCATGGCTGCTGGGGCACGGGCTGGAATCCTGGCCCTGCGTCTCTTAGAGGCCTTTTGGAGACGCTGTGGACCTCCAACATCACAGTAGTCGGATCCCAGGAAAGGGTTAGAGGCTTGAGAAAAGCTTCCAGGAACACATGTAAAATGTTGTAGCCACTCAGGCAACAAACCCCTGAGCCCGGGCTTGCGAGCAAACTCCTGGCGTGCCTCCTTCAAAGCCGCCACTCTACCCCGTATAGATCTGGCGTCATACCAGGTATAAAAGATGTACTCCAGAGAGCACCCAAGACGGTCCGCCTGTAGCAACATAAAATCAGAGTCTGCTGAGTCCAATTCTGGTCGGTTCATTCTGTAAGGAATGCGTGGAAAGGGTAGGACCCAAATGCAGACTACAAAACGAAGTAACAAGGTCTAGAAACAAAAACGAGCTTTAATCCAAAAGCTGAACAATAGCATGGCATGAAACACATAGGTTCTACAGAAACAAACAATGAACCGACCAGGCACACAGGGGAAGACAAGACTATATACAGAGAGGGGTAATCACAAGACGAGACACAGCTGGGGTAAGGGAGGCAGAAACACAAGGGCAACAGGTGAACACAATCAAACAATCAGACACACCAGGGAAACTAAGACAGGAAGGCAAACACAGAAGACACAAGGAGGAAAACATTTCAAAACAAAACAGGAAACCAGAGACAGAAAAAGACAAGACAAAACACAACACAGACAGATCGTGACATTCACACAGCAAACAAGTTAGAGTACTTCAGAACACTTGATTAAAGTCATGGGAATATTAGATATTTTTCTCCAGGCCTCGAGTACTAGCTCTCTTTTGGGGGCTCTGGTGGTCTTGGTGCTTGTCTACATCGTCTCCTCCTCCAGCTTCGGATCCCAGGATGAAGGAAAGGGACCTCCAGGTCCGAAACCACTTCCCCTACTAGGCAACCTGCTGCAGCTTGACCTCAAGAGACCCTACCACACATTGCTGGAGGTGAGGCATTGTCGTAAAATAAGCTTTCTTTTAGAGGAGTCCGTTTTTTCTGATTCTCACAAAGCTCTCGTCTTGTTTGCTGTATTCTGTGTGTTTTAAAAAGAAAATATAATGACATTATGTTGTTCTTTAGCTTTCCAAGAAATATGGATCAGTGTTTACCATCTATTTGGGACCCAAAAAAGTGGTGGTCCTGGCAGGATACAAGACAGTAAAGGAGGCACTTCTCAATCGAGCTGAAGAGTTTGGAGATAGAGACAAGCTGCAAATTACGCATGATTATAATCAAGGGCACGGTAATAAACGTTTTGCCACATACTTATCCTTTTCATTTCCACATCCTTTGCCTTTGATGATTTGATTCCATGACATTGTTTGCTGAACTACATTTCAGGGGTTCTATGGTCCAACGGTGATTCATGGAAAGAGATGAGGCGCTTTGCCTTGACTAACCTCAGAGACTTTGGGATGGGTAAGAGGGCTTCTGAGGACAAGATCATTGAGGAATGTGAGCACCTCATAGAAGTGTTTAAGAAATGCAAAGGTAAGTGTCTTATTATACCTAATTGTATGATAACCAACACTTGTCAAGCCAATGCATGTGATATTTATCATTTCACCATTTCCCTTTTTACAGGAGAAGCTTTTGATACAACTCAACCCATAAACTATGCGGTCTCTAATATCATCTGCTCAATTGTTTATGGCAGCAGATTTGAATATGATGATGCAGAGTTTACATCACTGGCAGATCGAACAATCAGAACTATTCAGCTTGTGGGCTCACCATCGATACAGGTCATTAAATGTTTTAAAGCTTAGACTTTCAAATGTGATTTACATAATACATCGATTGCGGCAACTTATTGAAGAAATATTGCATTTTTAACTTTCTTTTTTTCAACTATTTTCTTTAACTTGTTTCCATGGATCGGTAAATTTGTCGCTCACAGAAAGGAGATCAATATGTTGATTTCCGCCAACACAAAACAGAATCAACACCTCTTTAGTCGTTTGAAAGAGACCCTTAATCCACAGATGTGCAGAGGCTATGTGGATGGAGGTTGGGAAGCATTTCATTACTAACCCTAACATATCCACATCTCCGCTGTTGATATCTGAAAAGGGAAATTACATTTACCTGGTCACAATGTTGTTCAACACATTGAATTCTTTAACTGATTAAAATAAATTTTAAATTAACAAATGGAAGTTTTGAAATGTTATTTCCACAAGATGTAACTAAATTGCTAAATCAGCCCTTTTGATTAAAAGAAAAAAGTATTGCAATAAACTCACTCAACCATCACTACTACCTAAAAAAACAAGATCAAATTCCCTTTTATGTCACATGTCAAAGTGTGGGAACAGGTTTGTTGACTAAAAGCACCGATTCATATTTACTTGCAGGAATCTGGGGTTACGGACAGTAATTTCCACGATAAAAACCTGATGCAGACAGTTCTTAATCTCTTTGCTGCCGGGACTGACACAACAGCAACAACGCTGAGATGGGGACTTCTGTTTATGGCCAAGTATCCAAAAATACAAGGTTAGGGGCCTACATTCTTAACAAATGTCTTACAATTAACAGTCCGATCAACAATATTTTCTTTACCAACAAAAACATCATCTTCATGAAGTCAAAAACGTTTTCTTCTGCCAGGCAAAGTCAAAGAAGAGCTGAGCAGGGTGATAGGAAGTCGTCAAGCCCAGGTAGAGGACAGGAAGAGCCTGCCTTTCACTGACGCTGTCATCCATGAGACACAGCGACTGGCTAACATCGTCCCCATGGCACTTCCTCACAAAACGAGCCAAGACGTAACTTTCCAGGGTCACTTCATTAAGAAGGTTAGAATAAATGAAAAATGGTGCAATACATTTCCTTTCATCAATGATAAATAAAAACAAACCAGAGTAATGAAAATCCAATTGTATTTTGTCCACAGGGGACCACAGTATATCCTCTCTTGACATCCGTCCTGTATGATGAGAGTGAGTGGGAACACCCCCTCAGTTTTTATCCTGCTCACTTCTTGGACAAAGATGGGAAGTTCCTCAAGCGAGAGGCCTTCATGCCTTTTTCTGCAGGTTGGTGAATTTTGCCATCACTTCTTGATGTGCATTGACTTGCAGGCGAGATGATCATATTCTTTTTCAATTCTTTCTCTTTAAGGTCGCAGGGTTTGTCTTGGAGAGAGTCTGGCCAGGATGGAGCTCTTCATCTTCTTCACCAGCCTCTTGCAACACTTTCGTTTTACGCCTGCTCCAGGAGTTTCGGTGGATGAATTGGATCTTACTCCACGCACAGGCTTCACTCTCAACCCTTCACTTCATAAACTGTGTGCTGTTTCCTGTGACCAGTAGGGCTTGAAAATGCTGCTTAGTCCCACTGTCATCACTTCATATTCATTAAATTCATGAGTTCTGATTCTGATTTCTGAGTCATTCTAATGAGTTCAGCATGATATTTCATGTAGTGCAATAGGACTAAATATATACAACTTCATTAATGTCATTATCACCTTCTCACAAAAAACGTGTTGTGAATGCAAATCAGTTCAAATATATGGTGTTCTCTATATCAATTATTGTTTCTGCCTATCCTGTCATTAAAAATTAAAATTGTATTCATATTGATCTCTATCTGCCTTTTTTTGTAAATACTCGGAAATGTACTTCACCGAAGTCAACTAACTCATTGAGGTAAGTGTCTTAATAAACCAATATGTGCATGATTGGCGACAATTTGCCAATGCTTGTGATATGATATTGATTTCTCTATTTTTACAGGAGAAACTTAGCCAACGAACTATGCAGTTTTTAAGAATATATTTTTCATTTTGAATGGCAGCAGATTTGAATGATTCGTTGAATCACCGGTCGATCGAGCAGTGTAATACCTAGTATTTGTCTACGCTTCTTGCCAAAAATAACTTTTAGAAATGTGAAATCATGTTTAAACTAAGCCAAGTCAGATACTAGTTTTCACTGAATAGTACTGAACACACTATTGACATTTTGCAGGAAATTAACACATGTTTAAAGGCACTCTTCTGACTGTTTTTTTTTCATAATAAAGTATTATTGAAAAAATATATGTCTGTGTCCCGGACACGTCATATTCATCCCCAGTAAACAGGGGCGCAGCCAGCGATTTTGGGCCCCATGAAAATATATCACATTGGTTACTTAAACGTTTTTTTCTTAATGTTCTAAAATTGTTTGGGCCCCTGTCAGTCACGGGCCCTTAGAATCTCGTTATTCAAGCACCTTGAATTGCCTTGTGTTGAAAGGTGCTATATAAATAAACTTGCCTTGCCTTGCCTAGAATCGTCCTAACTTTTCACCCCCTTACGGCACCCCTGCCAGTAAATATAGGTCTCGACTCACGATGGTACCTGAGGTAGTGTAGAAATACATTTTGTCACGTTATAAGACATAACCACAATAAACATCCATAATAAAATATAAAATTGTGCAGCAAGTCACTGTCACTCATATACAAGACTCATAGATAACTGAGGTGCTTCGCTTGTTCTAGAAAACTTGTTGACACAATCCTATAAAATACAACAGACACACACGCAAACGTTTGTGCTCAATGGATGGCTGATATTTTGTCTAAATTGCTATTGTTTTTATGAAAATCAAGCAAAAAGTTACCAGCAGGAAAAGGCACACGTTTGTATTGTTGTGTAGAGGCAAAATTAAACTTTTAATTTTAACAACGTACGTACTTGGTTTTGTAAAGAAATGATCAATAGAGATAAGAATGAGTGAAAGATAAAAGAGAACAACATAACAACTTCATATGAAACTTTTTATCAAGATGATCTTTAACACCATTTTATGTTAAGTCATTTGATGTATATGATCCAGTAACATTAATCATTTCAAGAGTTTTCTAAATCAGGGTTAATGTTACATCTGAGCTTGTGTGTGGAAACTTGGCCATAAGTCTTTATCCTGGATCCTGTCAAATATATACTAGCAGTTAACACAATGGGAACCAGAGGAATATTTTGAAGGCTGACATCCTATCTTGTCTCATTTTAGGATGACATTTAAGAATTTTAGTAGGATACATTTTCTCCTTACTATATTGAGGAACGCAGTTTTATCTCATCTTAGGATAGGAAGTTAGCTCAAGTTATTGAAGAATCATCATAACTTAGAAAAAGTTAGTAATCCTACATTGGTTGGATGGCAAAGACCCTTTCCTAAATGTAAAACAATTGCCAAGTGACAGCCAGAAAGGTCAGCCTTTGTTTTTGGACAAAACCAAAGAGGTAATTAATTTCATCCTCAATGTTGATTATATAATCATGCTGAGTTCCATCAAGAAACAAAGGCAAAAATAAGACTTCAAAACAGCTAGTTATAAAATCATTATATATTTTTCAAAACCTTACACTCAGTTGTCAGAAAAAGTTCCCAAATCCTACAGAGTGTACAGACCAGGACTTGTCCAGGTTAAACCTCTCCTTAACCTCACTAGTCTCTAACCTCTGTACAGACCAAGCTAACTCTCTCCGTCTGATCATATGACATTTGAGATAAGAAAACTGTAAACCAATATCAAAAACAAAGACTCTCTTCTGAAGTGTGCTGATAAGAACAAAGGTTGAAACCAGCCCTACCCTTGGCAGGGCTGTTTCCCTCAACAGCAAATATAAAATAAATGACTCTTCAACACACAAAGCACATAATCCAGAAGCGTTTTTTCAGTAAGCTGTCAAGGACGCTTTTTTTTTTTTAAATCATGGGGATAATAGATTTTCTCCTTCAGTCTTTCAGCTCTATCTCCTTGTTTGGGGCTTTGGTTGTCCTGCTGCTCGTCTTTATTGTCTCATCCTCCAGTTTTAGCTCCCAGGATGAAGGAAAGGAACCTCCAGGTCCAAAACCACTTCCCATCATCGGAAACCTGCTGCAGATTGACCTTAAAAGACCCTACCACACATTTCTGGAGGTGAGAAAATGACTGGAATAACAAGCATGTCTTTAAGGGTGATTTGTTGGATGTGCACTTCAGGTAGCAATGTTACAAAGGTTCAATCAAATTAATTTGTGTTTTTGGTTATTTAAACATTATGCCCCGGTTTTCTTAGTTTTCCAAAACATATGGATCAGTGTTCACAGTGTATTTGGGATCCAAAAAAGTGGTGGTCCTGGCTGGATATAAAACAGTGAAGGAGGCCCTTGTGAACTACGCTGAAGAGTTTGGAGACAGAGATACAATGCAAATAACAAAGGAAATTAGTAACGGCCATGGTAAGGAAAGCAATATTTGTTTACACAAAATATTTTCCTTGTTTGTTAAAACAGCCGATTGGGCAGTAGGCAACAATTTGACCAAATACAACGCAGCCATAAACTTTGTTGCAACCTAGTCTAATCTTGTTTAACTTAAAACATTTTTTAATCTTAGGCGTTGTATTTTCCAACGGTGAATCATGGAAAGAGATGAGGCGCTTTGCCTTGACTAACCTCAGAGACTTTGGGATGGGTAAGAGGGCTTGTGAGGACAAAATCATGGAGGAATGCACCTACCTCATTGAAGTGTTTAATAAATGCAAAGGTAAGTGTCTTATTAAAACCAACAGCATGAGAAACAACATTTTGCCAATGCTTGCGATTCCTTTTTTATGTTCCTGTAATCCTTTCTACAGGAAAAGCTTTTGATACAGCCCAACCAATGAACTGTGCAGTCTCTAATATTATCTGCTCCATTGTTTATGGCAGCAGATTTGAATATGATGATCCTGAGTTTACTTCATTGGTAGAAAGAACAAACAGGAATATTCAACTCCTGGGCTCCCCGTCGATACAGGTGCTATTTCATATGTTTATTAAGCTTAGACTTTCAGATGTTGTTTTAATGTTCATATAAAATATGAACATGACAAATGTGTCACTTGTCTTTTGAACACTATTTCATTGCCTGTTAATTTTTAACAGGTATATAACATGTTCCCATGGATTGGTAAGTGGGTTGCTAACAGAAAGGAACTCCACACGATGGTTGCTGCAAACAAGGAACAGAATCGACGGCTGTTTACACGTTTGAAAGAGACCTTCAATCCACAGATGTGCAGAGGCTTTGTGGACTCATTTCTGCTCCGAAAGCAAAATCTGGAGGTTGGCAAGCTACACATCACTAACCCTAACAAAAAACACTGGTTGATCAACCCGTTACTGCTTTGTTTGTCTCTCCATAGGCCACTAAGAAAATTATATTGTTATTTATGTACAATTGTTCTTCATCATAGATATCATAAATAGAATCCTAGATGTGTAAAAATTAGGGATGCACCGATGCTAAATTTCTTGGCTGATGCCGATGCGGTTTTAATGTAATTTATTTTCCACTGTTGTTATTCCATGTTGTGCCAGGAAAAACACATTTATTTCTCGCAAAATGGTTTCAGTTTCAAAGGCTGAGCAAGTTCGTTATTATAACATCATAGTACGCTGTTTAGAAAGTATGGAGCTCCACCGGATCACCTGCAGGTCTGCTCGCAGTGAGGGGACCTTGTGAGCGGAGCAAAACACACGTTTAGATTTAGACATCACACTTAGCTAGTTCATCTACCTATGAATCTACCTAAACTAGTTATAAATATATTTATTCTTCACTGTCGGATCACTCATTACTGGATCAGCTTGAGACGGATACGGACCGGCTGTCAGGGGAGAGAGGAAAAGAGAGAGAGAGGGAGAGAGGAAAAGAGAGCGCTCCGTTCCGTGTCAACGGAACACTTTTTGTAAACTGCAAATCGCGGATCTCTGGGTGAAACAATGAAATAGTCCCACACTGCAGATTTTTTTGTTTTCTTTAGTTAATGTTTTTTTTTATATAAATGAACTACGGGTGCCGCAGATGTTATGACGGAACGCGAGAAAAAATAACAAAAACCTCGGCGCCTAAATAGGGCGAACATCGTCCCTCTGGCCGATGTATCGTTGCATCCCTAGTAAAAATACATTTAGACAAGAAAAGAGTAAACTGTTGAAATGTTGGTTTATAATTAAATGTTATAATTTAATATGTATGAATTTAAATGTAAGATATCTAGGATTGAATTTCAGAAAACTATTACCGATTTCTAATATCCATCTAGTAAAACTCATATTTTTACAAGTAACTTTTATACTTGAGATGTATACAATTAATTGTAGATCTAGTCAAATTTGAATTTAGTAAGGATTATGGTAATTTGGGCCAAAATGTTTTTGAGATATGTTGTGATATATTCAAAATGCAGACAACTGGTATGGGAAATTACACATACACTTGTCACTATACTTTTCAACATTTATTGTAAGTATCTCAAATTGTTATTCATATAAGTTCAAAAAGGAATTATTGATTTTTTAACAAATGTTTTTACTGTTATATATTTACATTTTGCCACGTAGAAATGTGATTTCCACTAGTGAGAACTAGATTGCCAATAGTCATCCCTTTTGAGTAAATTATAAAAGGGCTATCCATAAACCCACTCGGTCATGAAAACTACAAGAAAGAACAAGATCAAAATCCCTCATATGTAACATTCATACATTCGATTGGTTTAAATAACTACAATAATGAATCTTTACCTGCAGGAATCTGGGATTACCAAGAGTCACTTCCACGATAATAACCTGTTGCAGACAGTTCTTAATCTCTTTGGTGCCGGGACTGACACAACAGCAACAACCCTGAGATGGGGACTTCTGTTTATGGCCAAGTATCCAAAAATACAAGGTAAGGAGCCTAAAATCGCCCCCAAAAAATCCTACAACAGTCCAAGCAACAATATGTGCTTTACCAACACAAAGATCATCTCAATTATAAAAACTTTCCATCTTTTAGACCAGGTCCAGGAAGAGCTGAGCAGGGTGATAGGAAGTCGAAAAGCCCAGGTTGAGGACAGGACGAGCCTGCCTTTCACTGACGCCGTCATCCATGAGACACAGAGACTGGCTAACATCGTCCCGATGGCCATTCCTCACAAAACAAGCAAAGACGTAACTTTCCAGGGTCACTTCATTAAGAAGGTCAGAATGAATGAACAACTTAATTTAGAGAATCCAAAATTACTTGAAAGGATGAAACACATATGACTAATAAAACCGAAGGACTGTCCTGTGACTTAAATTAAACTAGACATACCACCTTAGATCTGCCTAAGCTGAAAAAAATGCAAACCTTAATCAGCAGGTGCTAAGCAAGGAACAGGGTTAAAAAAGAAAGAAAAGACATGCTCTTCTTGACTTAATCGATTGCCCTTATTTAAATCATTAGGTCATATTAGTAAGACATCCATTGTTCAACCAGTTCTATCTATAGAATCCGCCCTCTATATATATGACAGTATTGGAAATGGACCGTGTTTTGTCCACAGGGTACCACAGTGTTTCCTCTCTTGACATCCGTCCTGTATGATGAGAGTGAGTGGGAACACCCCCGCAGTTTTTATCCTGCACACTTCTTGGACAAAGATGGGAAGTTCCTCAAGCGAGATGCCTTCATGCCTTTTTCTGCAGGTTGGTGAATTTAGCCATCACTTCTTGATGTGCACTGACTTGCAGGCGAGATGATCATATTCGTTTTGATTTCTTTCTCTTAAAGGTCGCAGGGCTTGTCTTGGAGAGAGTCTGGCCAGGATGGAGCTCTTCATCTTCTTCACCAGCCTCTTGCAACACTTTCGTTTTACTCCTGCTCCAGGAGTTTCGGAGGATGAATTGGATTTGACTCCACGTGTAGGCTTCACCCTCAGCCCTTCACCTCATAAACTGTGTGCTGTTTCCTGCATGTGAGCAGTAGGGCTTGAAAATGCTGCTTAGTCCCACTGTCATGACTTTAAATCAATTTAATTCCAGAGCATTTTCTAATTGTACAACTTGATAGTTAATGTAGTGCAACAGCAGATAATATGTACAACTTCATACATTTCATCACAACAATTTTCACTTCCTCACTATAGACCTGTAAATGCAGATCTGGCAAAGTACATGGTATTCTCTACATCAACTGGTGTTTCTGGCTATCATGTCATTAAAATGTCAATTGTATTCATGTTAATCTTTGTCTGCATTTCTTTGTAAATCATTGAGAAATTGATTTCACCAAAGTCAAAAACCTCATTGAAGTGTTTAAGAAATGAAGGGGGTCAGTACCTTGTAAAAAAAATGCATGATTCGCCACATTTTGCCAATGTTTAAGGTATTCATTTATTATCCCATTTCCCCTTTTTACAAGAGAAGCTTAGCAAATAAACTACGCAGATTTGAATTGTATTTGTTTCATTGTTAATGGCCAAAAATGTTAATATAATGATCTAGAATTTACAGAACTGGTAGAGGAGGAAGCAATCAGTTAATACAAAGTATTCATCCTAGAAAACCAGAACCACAATAAACATCCACAATACAGTAAAAAAAAAAAACGTGTTCATGTTACTCCCAACGTGTTCATGTTACTCCCATACTCATATACAAGATTCAGAGTTAACTGAGGTGCTTCACTTGGTCTAGCGTAATTACTTCTCACAATGCTATAGCATAGAACAACAAATAAAAACTCTTCATGTTTATTGATGGCTGATATTAACTCAAATAATTCATCGTTGCATTAATGTTAATGTTCTCTGTGAATTGCTGTCGTGTATAGCTCTTCTACAATCCTGCAACATTTGAGAAAGAACCGGTGTACCAAACCCAACAAAGTGTCATGTTTTTTTTTTAAACCAGCCCATTTCAGTAGGCCGGATTCATTACTTTCTTTTCCATCCATCTTCAACAATGATTAGAAAGTGTTGAAGAGCAAAAATCAAAACCCAACAGACTGGGACAGAGGTTTGTGTCAATATTATATACTTAACTTTATTATTCCGTTAAATTCTCCCCTTCGGATCACATGACATTTAAGATAACAAATATTTGTGTCTATTTTCTTTTGCCATGTTTCTGTATACTGTGCAATACTGAACTGTTTGCACGGGAAGTCCACTCTGTTCTTTCCTAGAGAATAATTAACTTTATCGTTCCATAAAACTCTACCCTTCCGATCCAACAAGTCCTCCAACTAATACGACCAAATAGACCGATTGTTCCGACCCATAATACGACCCACAGGAGCGTTACGTTACGTTTGTTATGAACGTATCTCAAATACGTTTATTTTCTACATATCTTCTAGAAACATATTTTCTCCCATGTTACGTTTGTTATCAACGTATCTTAAATACGGTTATTTTCTACATATCTTTGCCATTTATTGTCTTGCTTATAATAATGATAATAGTCATTTATAAATATAATTTTAGAGCACACATTTGAAATCGACAATCGGACTCGATATATGGTTACATTAAAATCAGTTGGCGAGGCTGTAATTTCGCCAGCTGTTACTCTCATGAGCGAGGCAGAAAATAATAGTTGTATCATGCCAAAAAGCTGCTGTGTCGTTTATTGCACCTCAAACATTAAAACAAATCCAGAGTTACGTTTTTCTGTACTTCCTCTAAGAAGAAAGGACAGTAAAAGAAGAGCTCTGTGGCTTCAGGCTTGATGGCCGTTCAAATGACAGCGTTGGTTTCCCCAAAAGTGGGCGGGGCTGTAAAGTGACGTAGATTTTACTCTCATCTATTATTCAAAACCATTCTATGTATTCTAACATAAATTACATGCCAGTGGTTTATCTTTTTATTTAGCGATTTGTTTATGTTTACCTGGGAATGTTTTTACAGGAACAATACCGGAAACAGACGTAGGAAAGATCCTCAGCTCAGTGATTGGATTGTTTAGCCGCAATGCACGTTGGGATATGCTGTTTATGCAATGTGAAATCCGAAAACATTTTATAAAAAAAATAAAAATAATACTTTATTCCGATCGTTCTTGCTTTTCTCTTCGGAAGTCATCCCATAACGGCATTGTAATACACGGTTCGGCTGCATTAAATATTACATATCTGCCGTAGATATTTATTTATAGAGCCCTGATCAGAAGACCTTTTGACAAACTGTAAGAAATGCCGCCAAAACTGAATACGTAACGTGGATCATAAATATATTAGCAATTAAACAACATCTTCCATTTCTTTTCACACAATACGTCTCCTTGCAGTATCAACACTAATTCGGCTGACTTTTATATTTGATCCAATTGGTAGATAGGTTATATTTACACCATAACGGTGCACAGCTAATAGAAAGGGATTTTTGTGTAGTTTTTAAAGATATTACTGATTTACTGAACTACTTTTCCAACTCCTCAAGCAGTTGACTGTTACAGGTCTATACAGGTTCATGGTACAATGCATAAGTTCAAATCGAGAGACTGAAACTGTATTTTCCTTTACCGTTCTGTTTTAATTTCACAATAAAGTTAATAGTCATATTATGTTTGATATTATTATGTTTTAACCCGCACCGCCTAGTGGTTAAAGCACGTTATTGAATTTTGTTGTTGAATACGTTTTATTTGATGAAAAAATTTAAATATTAAGAGTAGCCTACATACAAAATTGGGGCAAAGTAGAAGGCATGATAGAAATATAGAACAGAAAATATCAAGAAGATACTGTAGTGATCTCTACAATAAAACAGTTTAGTGCAGGACGTCCAAAGATATTAACAGGCGGATGTGCAAAACAGACAAACTAATAAGGCTTTATTTAAACATTAAAGAATACTTTAAGTTAAGGTCTTCTTTTGAATAAGAAAAAAACGTTGGGGGTATCCACAGATAAATATTAAGCCTGACAAAGTACTTAACGTCCAATATATTGCATAGTTTATTTTGGCACTTGACAATCACCTTCCCTGAATTTGACTCAGGTGTAACTAAAGTCTGATTTAAGGGTTGTTTATATTTCACATCATTAATCAGAATCTGCAAAGTAACTAAAATAAATGTAGTGGAGTAAAAATACCAGGTTAACCTCTGAATTGTAGTGTAGAGTAGAACAAAGTAGTATGCTGCTGTAACAAAAACATTTCCCAACTTGGGATCAAGAAAGTATATCTTATCTTATCTTAAGATGATCGATGGCTACTGCCATATTTGCAAAATTTGCCTCTGAACCTTGACAAGTGCATGTTTCAGGCTAATCAATGAACAGGAGTGGTCACAGACATAAGACCAGCTGTTAAATAAAGCTCTTCTGACCTTAGGTGTCATGTGGGTATATTAATTCACCAGTTTATTAATTATATGTTTTAAATTTGATAACACCACTGTGTTTCGTATCCCCTAAACCCCCAGGGTGTACACAGTTTAATACTGGCAACTTCTAATTGTGGGAAATACGAAAACGTCTTATAAAAGACACGGGGGGGGGCGGGGGGGCTGGACCCGGGGGCTGGACCCGTCCAATTCCAGTTTCGGAAAGTCTGCCGTGGTTCCATTCCATTTCATAGAGCTGTTTGACGCTCAGCGTAACCTTGTCACACTGCCACTCCAACATCCAATCACAGGGCTTGATGACTAATCACGGGGTTTGTAAAGCAAGGCGGATGTTGTAGTCCCAAACGATAGCTGGGGATTCTGGGTAGTGTAGTGTCTTCGGAAACTGTAGTGTCTAAACTCCGAAAAAACTATTTGTTTCTCTGAATCGAAGGTTAAAAACACAAAAGCATTGTACACAATTTAAACCAATCAATATTGTGTAATTAACAAGGATAAACTGATGTTTTTTTAGTGGATGAGTAATGCAGATATCACTGTGTAATCATTTGACAGTGAGGGGAATATATCCGGTTTTATTATGAAAACTTCGAGACCGGAAAAACTGTTTTCACCCACGCTAACTTTACATGGAAGCTGCCCCATATACACGTTATCCTGGCGAGACCTAAAATCATCTTCGTAATATCTATTAAACTATAGATCCTACACATCGACTGGACGTGGATTCTAAGAGTATACACTTCTCGCCAGAAATCGAATCAAAAAGCATTTTAATGGCCAAACTATTCCACAATTTAGGATTTTCCAGAGAGGGTTATTTGTGAATAAACGTCCCTCCGGAGCATCCAGAGCTGTTTAAAGAATTTAAAGACAGACAGGTTAGCGAATGTGATAGATAACATAATTACATCATGCTCAAGCCCATGCCCTCAAATCTACTGTAAGTCAAACAAGTGTAATTTATTTTGTGACAAACAAACGTTTTCGTAGTTTGACGAGGCAATTAATGGCAATGATAACTGTCTAATATGGCAATCTTTTTAGCTAACATCTGCAATGTATATTTTGTCAATAATTATTTATATTACTGTACTATTACATGTTAATAAAATATAAAGTTAACTATCAAAGAAATCACATAAACTCAAGTATAAAGAAGAGACCATGTTGTAAGAAAACACTTAACAGATAAACTACAATTTTATTGATCATGAAAATAATAAAAGAAAAGTATCGAAAAATAATCGGAATCGCAATTCTTGACGTGGTATCGGTATCGAAACCAAAATGTTGGTATCGTGACAACACTACATGACATTAAGATGAGAAATCTCCAAACCAATATTAAACAACAAAAGTAAACTCTGTTCAGAAAGGTACACAACAACTGTGTTAGCTGATGCTCTTATCCAAAGCAACTGACATACACTTCAGTATAATAGACCTGCCTGCTACTTGAGCAATTTGGGGTTTGTTTACTGCCCAATGGCACTTGATATGTTGGCTGCATGGGTTGGGATCGTCTATTGACCATCGGATTAACAGCTACATTTTTTTTTGACAAATCGAAAGGGTGATTCATTTGATGCCGATTGCTGCTGGTGATGCCATAGCTCTGAATAGCAAATATGACCATCATTTCAATTTTTGTGTCTATTATCTTTTGCCATGGGTCCTTGTATTGTGCCAATACTGAACGGATCTCGCACAGAAAGTTCACTCTGTTCTTTCCTAGAAAATAATTATCTTTATTGTTCCATTAAACTCTCTCCTTCGAATCACATGACATTTAAGATAAGAAATCTGCTAACCAATATCAAACAACAAAAGAACACTCTGTTCTGAAAGGTACATACCAAGTTAGTTAGCTGTGGCTTTTATCCAAAGCAACTTACATGCACTTCAGTATCATAGACCTGCCTGCTACATGAGATATGTGGTGTTTGTGTCCTGCCTGTTGGCTGCAGGGGTTGGGATCTTTGACCTTTAACAATCAGATTAGGAGATTAGCAAAATACCTCCCTGCACTGTTACCCTTAACACAAGCTCCAAAAGACATCTGTCCCTGACATCAAGGGCCAAAGGCAGAAGCATTTTGTCAGAACTGAAACAAGGACGCTTTTTCTTTTGAAATCATGGGGCTATTGGATCTGTTTCTCCAGTCTTTCAGTTCGATCTCCCTTTTTGGAGCTCTGGTTGTCCTGCTGCTCGTCTACATTCTCTACTCCTCCAGCTTCAGCTCCCAGGATGAAGGGAAGGGACCTCCAGGTCCAAAACCACTTCCCCTACTTGGGAACCTGCTGCAGCTTGACCTCAAGAGACCCTACCACACATTTATGGAGGTGAGGAAATGATTGAACTAATGTTCATTTCTTTAGGGGTGTTATGTTATATGTGCCCTGCAGATAGCACATTGTTGGTCTTCTGATTAATTATTCTTAAAAAAAAAAAAATGATATGATGATGCCCTTGTTTTTTGTAGCTTTCCAAGAAATATGGATCCGTTTTCACAGTGCATTTGGGACCCCAAAAAGTGGTGATCCTGGCTGGATACAAAACTGTGAAGGAGGCACTTGTCAACTATGCAGATGAGTTTGGTGACAGATATTCAATGCAAATAACAAAAGAAACTAGTGGAGGCCATGGTAAGGAACTTTTTTTTAAATAACCTCCCTGTTCTGTTACATTTTTAGCAAAGTTTTATTGTTTTTGGTGCTGGATAACAGCAAATCAGGACGCAATCCACAATTGAAAACATTGAGCAAATATGGTCTGGCCATAACATTGGTTTTATTTTAGGACTTGTATGGTCCAACGGTGAATCATGGAGAGAGATGAGGCGCTTTGCCATGACTAAACTCAGAGACTTTGGAATGGGCAAGAGGGCTAGTGAGGACAAAATCATTGAGGAATGCACCTACCTCATTGACGTGTTAAAGAAATGTAAAGGTAAGTGTCTTATTAAAACCAACTGCATGATAAGCAACAGGTTGACAAAGTTTGTGGTTTTTATTTGTTTTACTTTTTACAGGAGAAGCTTTTGATACAACTCAACCCATATCCCAGGCGGTGGCTAATATCATCTGCTCAATTGTTTATGGCAGCAGATTTGAATATGATGATGCAGAGTTTACATCACTGGTACATCGAGCACACAGAAATATTGAACTCCTGGGATCCCCGTCAATACAGGTGCCATTTATGCCTCTGTGTTTATTGTATCTTTGTAACTCTGGCACAACAATTTCCTGTGGGATAAATAAAGTCCTATCTTATCTTATTTAATTTATTATTTTTGATCAAGCTTAGACTTTCAGATTTGATTTTAATATACATAATAGAGGAATGTGGGGCAACTGATTCGAAGGTTGTTGTTGTTTTTTTTAAAGGTGTTTAACATGTTCCCATGGATCGGTAAATGGATTGCTGACAGAAAGGAACTTCACACGATAATTGCTGAGAGCAAGAAACGTAATCAGCAGTTGTTTAGTCGTTTGAAAGAGACCCTCAATCCACAGATGTGCAGAGGACTTGTGGATGCCTTTCTGCTCCGAAAGCAAAATCTTGAGGTTGGGAAGTATTTCATTACTTACCCCGTCTACACCTTTTCCGTGACCAGTTGAGTTGTTTGTGACAAAGGAGGAAATGCAATTCGTTCTAACAGTTAATCACCAGCAGTAATAGACATTTTAGAAATCAGCTCTTGCTTTCTGACTATAGAGATCCAAGCCAACATGTCCATAAGATGATATGGACAAGCAGTAATTCACATTTTTGACAATTGATTTTACTAGTGGAAATGAATATGTTTACATTACAGATTAGATCAATGGAAATCTGGGTAGCAAAAAATTAAATGTGACTTGAAAGAAAATAATAATTATTGATTATTACTATTATTATTATATCTGATATGTTTTCCAGTTGTAACTACTGAAACATTTGTATTGAAACAACTATACGTAAAATATCTCAAATTAATTTAAAGCTGGTCAAATTTGAATTTAGGTTATAAAAAAATAATTTCCTATAGTCAAAATTATAAAGTAGTTGAAATGTTAATATCGTGTGTCAGAAATACGCATGGCAATTTGGGCCATATATCAGAAATGAAGATGGCAATGTTGGCCAATGACCAAAAATCATTTGTTGACATATCGACATATTAAAAATGATGATGGTGATGATGATGGGAAACTGCATTGGTCACCATTCTTTGTTCGACATGTTACATTTTAATTGAGATGTGTTTTTTAAGTGAAAGAGGATATTACTGACTTCATATCAAAAGTGATATACAGATATCCCGATTAACATTCTGACATTTTGAGATGTAATGTACAATAGAGATGATTACATCAGTACTTGTCACAGTCTGCTTTCTCACTCACCTATTTTCTGCATTAACATTCCTTAGTCACCTGGTAGCCACACCCTGTCTCTCTTTCACTCTGTTACACCCATCAGCTCCAGTAGTATATAGGCCCACTTCACTCTCACCTCAGTGCCAGATCGTACTTTGCAGCATGCCAGTCTTTCCAGCATTACTTCCCAGATTGCTCTCCCGGTTTCGACCCTGCCTGTCCCTGACCTGCCTGCCTCGCCTGATTCCTGACCCTGCCTGTACCCGGACTATTCTGCCACGCCTGCTCCCTGACCCGGTCTGTACCTGCGACTCCCGTCTTGCCTTCTCCTGGAACCCTCGCCTGTCCCCGACCAGCCCTTTGCCTACTACCTGCCTTTTCGTCTCCTACCAGTTATTGCCTTCAATAAAGCTGGTTACAGACTATCCCTGGTTTCCCCGTGTTTTGCATTTTGGTCCTCAGCTCGTTTGTGACAGAACGATCTGGCCAGAAATGGACCAAGCAAACACCGGGTCTCCTAGAGACCGCTTTGAGAGGGTTGAGGAAGCCATCCAAAGACAGGAGGTCACGATAGCTACCTTAGCTACCGAGACCCACCAGGCAACCTCAACCCAGGAACAAGCGCTGGCTTACCTGGCCTCCCAGATGCAACAGATGGCCGCCACCGTACAACAGCTAGCCGCTAGCATGGCTGCTACCGTCCCTCCGCCTGCAGCTCCGATGTTCACTCCAGCCTCTGGATCGACTGGATACGCTCCGGAGCCTCGTGTGGGAACTCCGGAACGCTACGCTGGTGAGCCTGAGGGATGCAGTCCTTTTCTCACAAACTGTTCCATATTGTTTTCACTGCAGCCACACACCTTTGCCTCCGAGGCGGCTCGCGTAGCTTTCACCGTTAATCATTTGACGGGGAAAGCCCGCTTATGGGGTACTGCAGAGTGGGAGCAGCAGACTCCAGCCTGCGCCTCTTTTGCTGTTTTTTCCGCGGAGATGCGGAAGGTGTTCGGTTCCGTTCGTCTGGGTCCCGATGCTGCCGGAGGTCTGCTGAGCTTGAGCCAGGGTTCCGGCACGGTGGTGAATTACGCTATTGACTTCCGCACCAGCAGCCGCCGTAGTAGCTGGAACAAGCCGGCGCAATGTGACGCATATCTGAGAGGCTTAGCGGATTATATGAGAGATGAGCTGGTTTCCTATGATCTCCCTGCTTCCTTGGATGGGTTGATCGAGCTCACCTCTCGGATCGACAGACGAATTCAGACACGAAGAGAAGAGCAACAGACACGAGCGGCGGGCCGCCGCTCGCGACAACAACTTCCGGTTTCCGGGAGATTTCAACTTCCGGTTTCGGCGGAGAATTCCCATCCCTACTCTGACTCACGGTACGGGGAGGTCGAGCCCATGCAAGTGGGTCGTACCAGTCTTAGCTCTGAGGAGAGGGAGTTACGTCGAAGAGGGAATTTATGCCTTTACTGTGGTCAGGCTGGACATTTTGTTTCCCGTTGTCCGGGAAAAGGCAGAGCCCATCAGTAATGGGGAGTATACTGGTGGGCCGAACCTCTGAGCTGATCCCCAATGGAAGACCTTTGTGCCATGCTCGACTTCTCCTGAGAGGCACATCTCAGGCTCTGGCTGTGTTTATCGACTCCGGATCAGATGTCAGCATCATTGATGAGGAGCTCGCACTACAGCTGGGCATTCAACAGATTCAGTTGCCCCAGCCGGTACCGGCTAATGCTTTGGACGGTCACCTGCTGGGAACGGTGACTCACCAGACGACACCGGTCCATATGCTCATGTCGGGGAACCACCATGAGACAATCCAGTTTCATGTGCTACGGTCCCCCAAGATTCCTCTGATTTTGGGTTATCCATGGCTCCTCCGCCACAACCCGAACATTGACTGGTCAACTGGGTCCATCCTAGGGTGGAGTTCTTCCTGTCATCAGGTTTGCCTCAAGCAGGCCGCTGCACCTCAACTATCTGTGGATATTAACCTGGTTCCGGATGTCACAGGGGTTCCGGCGGAGTATTTGGACTTTAAGGAGGTTTTTAGCAAGACTAAGGCAACATCTCTCCCACCTCATCGGCCCTATGACTGTGCTATTGAGCTACATCCGGGCGCAGTCCCACCCAAGGGGCGGTTGTACTCACTTTCGGCACCGGAGAGGAAGTCCATGGAGACGTACGTCAATGACTCTCTGGCTGCGGGAATTATTCGTCCTTCCACGTCACCCGCAGGAGCAGGGTTTTTTTTTGTGGCGAAGAAGGATAAGACCCTGAGACCCTGCATTGACTATCGGGGTCTGAATGACGTCACGGTAAAGAATCGTTATCCCCTGCCACTCATCTCGTCAGCATTCGAGTTACTACAGGGAGCAACAATCTTTACCAAGCTGGATTTACGAAACGCATATCACCTGGTACGAATCCGTGAGGGGGATGAATGGAAGACCGCCTTCAACACCTCTTCAGGACACTACGAGTACCTGGTGATGCCATTTGGACTTACCAACGCCCCTGCAGTTTTCCAAGCGTTGGTGAACGACGTACTCCGGGACATGTTGGATCGTTATGTTTTTGTTTATTTGGACGACATTTTGATTTTTTCAAAGACCCTCAAGGAACACATCCATCACGTCCAGACAGTCCTCCAGAGACTTCTGGAGAACTCGCTGTTTGTCAAGACGGAGAAGTGCGAGTTTCACACTTCTTCGGTCGCCTTTCTTGGCTACATCGTGGGTCAAGGAAGTGTGGAGATGGATCCCTCCAAAGTTTCAGCGGTTACCTCGTGGCGGGTTCCTGATTCCCGGAAGGAGCTGCAGCGTTTCCTAGGATTCGCTAACTTTTACAGACGGTTCATCCGTGGCTACAGTACCGTGGCCGCCCCGCTCACCGCCCTGACCTCGTCTAAGGTAACGTTTAGATGGTCCCATGCAGCAGAGGAGGCTTTTCAGGACCTCAAGCGCCGGTTTACGTCGGCTCCTATCCTACAGGTACCAGACCCTGCTGGTCAGTTGGTGGTGGAGGTGGATGCTTCTGACGTAGGGGTGGGGGCCATCCTGTCACAACGCTCTGGTGAGAATCAGAAGCTCCACCCCTGTGCTTTCTTTTCGAGGAGATTGAGTCCGGCGGAGAGAAACTACGACGTGGGGAACCGGGAGCTTCTAGCAGTCAAGTTGGCGTTGGAGGAGTGGCGACACTGGCTTGAGGGGACAGAACTGCCATTTCAGGTTTGGACCGACCATAAGAACCTGGAATACATCAGGTCGGCACAAAGACTGAATTCCCGGCAAGCCAGGTGGTCGTTATTTTTCACCCGGTTTAATTTTTTCCTCTCCTACCGCCCGGGCTCCCGCAACGTGAAGGCCGACGCTTTGTCCCGGCAGTTCGGGAGGGAGGGAGACACCTGCGGTATCCCGGACACTATTCTTCCTGCTCCTCGAGTGATCGGTGTTCTCGCTTGGGAGATTGAGGAGAGGGTTAAGACTGCGTTGGTGGACCAACCCGGTCCTAGTTCTTGTCCTCTTAACCGTTTGTTTGTGCCTCAGGTTTTGAGGGCTGAGGTGCTTCAGTGGGCTCACAGCTCCAGACTTTCCTGCCACCCTGGGATTCAACGTACCAGAGGGATGGTCTTGCAGCGGTTCTGGTGGGCTACGCTGGAGGCTGACACCCGGGAGTTTGTGAACGCCTGTCCTGTGTGCAATCGGCACAAACCCTCTCACCAAGCGCCAGCTGGCCTCCTTCATCCATTACCGGTTCCACGTCGCCCATGGTCACATATTTCGTTGGACTTTGTGACTGGTCTTCCACCGTCCCACGGACATACTGCCATCTTGACGGTGGTGGATCGGTTCAGTAAAATGGCTCACTTCGTACCCCTGCCTAAGATCCCGTCAGCTAAGGAGACGGCTGAACTTATGCTTCTCCACGTTTTTCGCCTTCACGGACTGGCGACTGATGTGGTTTCCGACCGGGGGCCCCAGTTCACCTCTGTGTTTTGGAGGGAGTTTTGTGAACTGATCGGGGCGACGGTCAGTCTCACCTCCGGTTTCCATCCACAGGCCAATGGTCAGACTGAAAGGAAGAATCAGGAGATGGAGACCACTCTCCACTGCATGGCTTCCGATCATCCTACGACCTGGTCTAAACAACTCCTGTGGGTGGAGTATGCCCACAACACACTCATCAGTTCCGCTACTGGTCTTTCCCCTTTTCAGTGTGCATACGGGTTTCAACCCCCTTTGTTCTCTGCATTGGAGAAAGAGGTTACCTGTCCGTCTGTCCAGGCCTTCATCAGACGTTGTCGGAGGACTTGGAGGCGGGCTCGAACTACTCTGCTTCAGTCTGCTAACCGGTACGCCACATCAGCGAACCGCCGACGCACCAAGGCACCTGTGTACCAGCTAGGCCAGAGGGTGTGGCTTTCCGCTCAAAACATTCCCCTTCGGGTGGAGTCTAAAAAGTTAGCGCCCAGATTTATTGGACCCTTTGAGATCGTCAAGGTCATTAACCCTGCAGCAGTTCGACTGAGTTTGCCCCGGAACATGAAGATCCATCCCACCTTCCACGTGTCTAGGATTAAACCTGTCCGGGAGAGTCCTATGATTCCCGCCGCTCCCCCACCACCACCCCCTAGGATGATCGATGGGGGCCCGAACTATACCCTTCGTCGTATACTTCGTTCCCGACGCAGAGGAAGAGGGGTTCAGTATTTGGTGGACTGGGAGGGCTATGGTCCTGAGGAGAGGCAGTGGATTCCTGCTCGTCACATCCTCAACCCTCAACTCATCCGGGACTTCCACCTGCGCTACCCGGAGCAGCCTTCTAGGACCCACGCTCAGCCAGGCGTTAAGCCGGGGGGTACTCGTCGGTTACGGACCGGGGGCTTCATCGAGGAGGAGGGGGAGGCGTCTTCAGTCGAGGAGGACGAGGATTTCCAGGAGGGGGAGGCCGAGAGAGCATTCTCAGATGAGTATTAACCTTTCCCATACCCCCACCTTCCACCCGGTGTCTGTAGGTTTTTTGTTGATTTTTTATTTGTTTTTTTTCCCCGTAAGTTTGTCTTGGACGTCGGGAGCCGTCCATTAAGGGGGGGGTTCTGTCACAGTCTGCTTTCTCACTCACCTATTTTCTGCATTAACATTCCTTAGTCACCTGGTAGCCACACCCTGTCTCTCTTTCACTCTGTTACACCCATCAGCTCCAGTAGTATATAGGCCCACTTCACTCTCACCTCAGTGCCAGATCGTACTTTGCAGCATGCCAGTCTTTCCAGCATTACTTCCCAGATTGCTCTCCCGGTTCCGACCCTGCCTGTCCCTGACCTGCCTGCCTCGCCTGATTCCTGACCCTGCCTGTACCCGGACTATTCTGCCACGCCTGCTCCCTGACCCGGTCTGTACCTGCGACTCCCGTCTTGCCTTCTCCTGGAACCCTCGCCTGTCCCCGACCAGCCCTTTGCCTACTACCTGCCTTTTCGTCTCCTACCAGTTATTGCCTTCAATAAAGCTGGTTACAGACTATCCCTGGTTTCCCCGTGTTTTGCATTTTGGTCCTCAGCTCGTTTGTGACAGTACTAGTCAGCCCTTTGATTAAATGATAAAAAAGCTGGCCAACTACTACCTCAACAAAACAAAAAATGCCCTCCTATGTAACACGTCAAAGGTTTGGTTCAGATTTGTTTGAATACCTGAATTATCTTTACTTGCAGGAATCCGGAATCACCGACAGTCACTTCCATGATAAAAACCTGATACAGACGGTTCTTAATCTCTTTACTGCTGGCACTGACACAACAGCAACTACACTGAGATGGGCACTACTATATATGGCCAAGAATCCAAAAATACAAGGTAAGGAGCTTAGAATCCTCACAATTTTCAAAAACAGTCCAGGAAACAATATGTGCTCACCAACTAAAGAAAATAATCTTAATGGACACAAAAATCTGGTCTTCCAGAACAGGTCCAGGAGGAGCTAAGCAAGGTTAAAGGAGGTCGTCAAGTGCAGGTTGAGGACAGGCAACACCTGCACTTCACAAATGCCGTCATCCACGAAATCCAGCGACTGGCTAACATCGTCCCCATGGCACTTCCTCACAAAATGAGCCAAGACATCACTTTCCAGGGTCACTTCATTAAGAAGGTTGGATAAAATAAAACACCTAAAGAACCCAAGATGACTTGGAAGAATGAATCATACATAATTCAAAATGGGGGTGCTGAGTTAAGTGGCTTGTCACTAAATGAAAATACTGTATATTGTCCACAGGGGACCACAGTGTATCCTCTCTTGACATCCGTCCTGTGTGATGAGACTGAGTGGGAACACCCCAGCAGCTTTTATCCTGCTCACTTCCTGGACAAAGATGGGAAGTTTGTCAAGCGAGATGCCTTCTTGCCTTTTTCAGCAGGTTTGTGAATTTACCCATCACTCCTCAATATTCACTTATTTTGCAGATGAGTTGAAAATATTCCTTTTGTTTTCCCTCACAGGTCGCAGGCAGTGTCCTGGGGAGAGTCTGGCCAGAATGGAGATTTTCCTCTTCTTTACCAGCCTTTTGCAGCACTTTCGTTTTACTCCTCCTCCAGGAGTTTCGGAGGATGAATTGGATCTGACTCCAATAGTGAGCTTTGCCGTTAGCCCGTCGCCTCATAAACTGTGTGCTGTTCCTGTTGTGTGAGCTTTACAATGCTGCTTTTCTAACAGTCAATGGTGCGAGTTGGTTCAAGATTTTGAGTTGTACATCATTATATTAAATGTAGTGATAAAGTAGGCCAAGATCAGATTTTCAATATCAATGATGTAATTTAAATTAATAGACATCTTTCTCTTTAGTTTTGAATGTCAAGCGTCACTACTTAAGCAGCTTCAACCAGTTTGTAATTGTCTTTATTACTAATAAAGCTCACTGATATGCTCATCTTAATGTCTCATAAGAAAAGAGACTCCACTGCCAACAACAAGGAATAATAGTGAAGTTAAAGCTTAACAGTATCCCAAAGGAACAAGTTAACCTCGTTACCTTTCAGGTCCAATGGAATGATCTACAAACACACAATGATTACCACGCTTAGTGGAATAACGTTTCCACTAATTAAGTAAGCCACTTGGTTAGATTAAGCTAAAGATCATGGTTTGGTTTAAAACAAGAACTTTATTATATTATTAAAGTAATGGAGATAAATCAAATATAAGTTCTTGGTTGACTAATAGTTTTACACGGAACACCAATCTCCTCCGTGAAAGTCCAGTGTTTGTTTGACCATCCTATGCAAACGACCTCCTTACGGAGACAGCACTTCCTCTGATTAAAACCTTGTTTGTGAAAGATCAAAAACAGATGTAATCCGAGACAAAAAAGGGTCCTTCAAAACGGGGTTTCAAAAGAGCGGTTTTGTTTTTATGAAACCTTATTTTTAGGAGACCAGGCAGCTTCAATTAAATGTGCTATTATTATAGGGCGCAGAACATCATGCTGAATCTGTGTATCTGTAAATGCTGTATCTCACACAGAAGATTGACAATAAAGTTGACTTTGACTTGATGCTAGAGGCTTCTTTTTCCCAGTCTAACATTAACTTCAGCTATTTGGACATTTTCGTTGTTGTCCATCTTGAAGCCTTGGTTAAAAATCAACCCTGACCTGGCAGAGCTGAGCAGGGCTTTATCATTGATAATGTTGATTTATGTTCGCTGGATATGTTGATAGGTAACTGCTTGCTAACACAGTAGCATAATAACTTTGTTTGTTGCTTTTTGGGAGAAATTCTGCCACCTGGTGGGCTGAAACAAATTAAATCATGCATCTGAAAGTCTTAGAACTAATGCAGTGATGATAAATGATGTAAAAGTCTAAAATAAAAAAAGAATAAAATATTGAGCAGCCTGACTTGACGAGACAAATGAATTAAATGACCGTATGTCAAGGCTTAAGTGCTCTATAACAGTTTGTGTTATAAAAACTAGACAAAGTAATTTATTTATACATAGTTAGAAAATAATGGACACAATAAATGTTTTTGAATCAAAAAGGAAGCGAAACCGTGGTAACAGTTACCATGTTAAAGCTATATTAGGGAAGGTACAGGGTATGTTCTGACTGAATAAATTGAATGTCTCTGCAGATGTTATAAAGAGATTTTATATTCTGGGAGCTGGGGAAAAGTTGTAATCCTTTCCTAAAAGAACATGTCATTGCCATGAGCCATTGAATAATACACACAGGTAATCATTTTCAAGGGTTTGCAAAATCAGGGTAAATGAGCTTGTGTGAGTGAATACTTGAAGACCTCGACCTTGTTTCTATCAAATCTGTACGAGCAGTAAACACAATGGGAATTGTTTTTTTTCCTTTCCTTATTAGAGAGATTTCTTAGGTCTGACTGCCTGTCTCGTCTCAGTTGAGAGTTTTATTAGGGTACATGTTTCCAAACTTTATCACAAGTTAGCTATTGAAGAATTGTCCTAATTTAGAAATGTCCTTAGTTAGGAATCCTAAATTTGGATGCCATAATCCTAAATTAAAAAAACTTGCCAAATGAAAGCCAGAAAGGTGAGCAACAATTAAGGTTAAGGTCTGTAAACATTGTAATGTATGATCGAAAGGCTACCGTGTAGACCTGCTCTTTATGAAAAGTGCCTTGAGATAGCTTCTATGACTGTTTAGCGCTATATAAATACAATTAAACTGAAAACAGCATTTCTGTGTGAGATTTGGTCCACACGTTCGCAACGTTCCGAAGTTGGTTACATTTTGGCTGAAAAATGCATTATCATTTTCATGTACTCATATATATGCATATTGATCCTAATGTAGCACCTTATCTTTTGGACAAATCAAAGAGGTTATTCATTTCATTCTGATTGCTGCTGTTCATGTCATAGCTGTTAATAGCAATTATTACCATACTTTCTACTTTGTCCATTTTCTTTTGCCATGTTTCTGTGTACTGTGCCAATACCGAGCTGATCGCACGGGCAGTCCACTCTGTAGTAACCTAGAAAATAATGGATCTGCTGCAGTAAAGAAGGCATGCCCTCCCTCATCCCTCCCCCAACCCAACATAGTGTCAATAGACTCTAAATGGGTCAAAGTTTTGAAGAGCCAATATCCAAAACCAACAGACTGGGACAGAAGAATCTGTCAATACGAGACTTAACTTTATTGTTCCGTTAAACTCTCTTCTTCAGATCACATGACATTGAAGATAAGAAAGCAGTAAACCAATCAAACAATAAAAGTACACTCTTTCTAAAAAGGTACATTACAAGTTAGTTAGCTGATGCTTTTCCCCAAAGCAACTTACATACATTTCTTTAAAAAAAACATTATCTTTAATATATATATTTTTTTTATGCATGCTTCTTAGTTAATATTAAGCTGTCTTTGGCTCTTTTCTGCTGTAACAATTAATGTACATGTTCCCTCTGTGGGACGGATAAAGGCATTCTGATTCTGATTAAATATCATAGACATGCCTGCTAAATTAGCAATTTAATGTTTGTGTCCTGCCCAATGGCACTGGATTTGTTGGCTGCAGGGAGTGGGATTGCCCTTTGACCATCAGATTAATAGATAAGCACATTACCCGCCTGGGCTGTTTCCATACCACAAGCTCCAAAAGAAAGAAGGAAGCTTTTTCTTTTGTTATACTTTAATATGTATGAATTTAAATGTAAGATATCTAGGATTGAATTTCAGAAAACTATTACCGATTTCTAATATCCATCTAGTAAAACTCATATTTTTACAAGTAACTTTTATACTTGAGATGTATACAATTAATTGTAGATCTAGTCAAATTTGAATTTAGTAAGGATTATGGTAATTTGGGCCAAAATGTTTTTGAGATATGTTGTGATATATTCAAAATGCAGACAACTGATATGGGAAATTACACATACACTAGTCACTATCCTTTTCAACATAAGTTCAAAAAGGAATTATTGATTTTTTAACAAATGTTTTTACTGTTATATATTTACATTTTGCCACGTAGAAATGTGATTTCCACTAGTGAGAACTAGATTGCCAATAGTCATCCCTTTTGAGTAAATTATAAAAGGGCTATCCATAAACCCACTCGGTCATGAAAACTACAAGAAAGAACAAGATCAAAATCCCTCATATGTAACATTCATACATTCGATTGGTTTAAATAACTACTGTTACGTTCCCTCCAAAATCTAGGGGTACGAAGGGGAGTAACAAAACACAGAACGACCAGCAAGAGAAAAAAGAGAGGAAACTGATCTCTTTGTTCACACATGAGATTTAATTCAACAATAATGGACAACCAGGTCCCACACAGAGACCCAAGACGACGTGCTGCACCCATGCAGCCAGAGGAGAAAAGGAGACCCACTGCAGACTTCCTCAGGTCGTTTAAGGAAGACCCTGATTGGGGATTGGGAGCACCTGGGAGAGAGGCTGCACCTGGAGACAATCAGGCTGCACCTGGAGAATCAGAGGGAGAGAGAGAGAAAGACACACACACCCACACACACTACGGCACGTAACACCCCCCCCCCCATAAAACCAAACAAGTGTTTGGCCACAGTTACCAAAAACACTCAGACCACTGGACATGAATCGTGACCCACTGCAATCGCAATCTCACCCACAGCACCGTACATCGGCCACCACCTTATCTGCTCCCCTCTTGTGCTTGATGACGATATTGTATTCTGGGTGCTGGTCTTTTGACTTTTCCGTAGACTGCTTGGAAGCTGCCACCTGCTGCTTCCAAGCTACACACCCTGCCACTAGATGACCAGGATCAAGACAAAAGAAACATAATCTCTTGGGACCTCGAGTTCTGGTCAAAACACAACCTGCAAACACCTTCGGATGAGTCTGAGCTAGGTCACCACCTGCAGCACCAGGAACTGAAACGTCTACAACCTCAGCAGTAGGATACACTTTACCCCCGGCTATATCGTTACCCATTATGAAATCCACTCCGTCGACAGGAAACTTGGGCAGCACAGCAACTGGAAAGAAACCAGTAGCCAGTTTAGACTGTACCTGGATCTTGTGAAGAGGTGCAGGCACACAACCCATCCCAATACCTCTTACCACCGCACTTGCATCACAGGCAGACTCAGCACTCAAGGGCAGAACACTGGCAAGAATGAACGACTGTGAGCCACCACTGTCTCGTAACACCGTGACCTGCCGCTGGTCCTCCACTTTTCCTGACAGAGAGACAAAAGCAGTAGAGATGAACGGTTTCAAACACTCATCAGGCCCTTTGTTAACAGTGGCCCGTCCACTATGACACACTGCTGTAACCAATCCCACCCCTTCTGGGTGCTTGCCAGCCGCTGTCTGCTCTCGCTTCCAACCTGCACAGTCTGCTATCACATGACCTGGGTCATGACAAAAAAAACACACTCTGTTTAGCCTGGGATCTAACACTGGAGCACTGACACAGGGAACGTAATTGTCAGGAGCTCTACGATAAGTGTCTCGCTGAGGAGGATCACGCTGAAAAAAAACGCTCTTGTGTATCAGTGCAAACTCGTCTGCCAGAGTGGCAGCCTGCTGAAGGGTAGTTACCTTCTGCTCGTTCAGGTAGACTACCGTACGCTCAGGCACACAGTTCTTAAACTCCTCTAACATCATTAGCTCACACACTGAAGTAATGTCGTCAGCTTTACAAGCTCTACACCACCTGTCAAAGAGGACTTTCTTCTCCCTTGCGAAGTCCACGTAAGTTTGGCCAGAAGTTTTCATCAGGCCGCGAAAACGCTGCCTGTAGGCCTCAGGCACAAGCTCATATGCCCTGAGAACAGCACTTTTAACATTCTCATACACTAAACTATCCTCGACAGAAAGAGAAGAGCAAGCTTCTTGAGCCTTGCCGACTAGCTTACACTGTAAAAGAATAGCCCACACGTCTTCTGGCCAGCGCAGAGCAGCAGCAATGCGCTCAAATGCACCAAAATAGATCTCCACCTCTGATTCACGAAACACAGGGACCAAAGAAATATGCCTACTTACGTCGAAGGAGGCAGCAGGACCAGAAGATGTAACGGCAGAATCACCCCCCCCAGCTGCCTGAAGCTCTAACTGACGCATCCGGACAGCAGTGTCTGCCTCCACTTTCCTGATCTCCAGTTCCGACTTCCTGATCTCCAGCTCCCTCCTGACATCAGTGTCTGCCTCCAACTTCCTGATCTCCAGCTCCGACTTCCTGATCTCCAGCTCCCTCCTGACATCAGTGTCTGCCTCCAACTTCTTGATCTCCAGCTCCCTCCTGACATCAGTGTCTGCCTCCAACTTCCTGATCTCCAGCTCCCTCCTGAACTGAAAATCCCTATCACGCTCCTCCTTCTCCCACTGTAGACGAGCCATACGCACTTTTACCCTGGCATCTAATTTAGACCCCGTAGGTGAGGACCCTGCCGAAAACGAGTCCAACTGAGGCATGTTGAAAAGTTTTGCCTGTTCCGTAGCACTCTGAACACCTGGAGTAACACCAACGCGGCCTCCACCAGGAGACTCTGCTGCTACAGCCCCGGCCACCGTTCCAGGGGTTTCCACTGAAGTAGGCAGACTCAAAACCCCCTGTTCAACTAGTCCAGTTAGCACCGTAGCCTTGAGTTCACTCTTAACAAGAGCAGAGGAGACAGAAACGTGATAATGGTCAGCAACTAACTGCAAATCAATCTTCCTACACCAGTCTAGCTGACCCACAGTAGGACTGGCCACAAACTGCTCCAAAACAAAAGCCATCCTTATCAACGGCGACTTACAATTTATTTTTATTTTTTTTAACAAACTTCCCCAGATCCTGCCTACCAAACTTACCTAACTATCTTCTGGAGCGTGCCGGGCTCGAGGCGACTTTAAAGGCAAACATCAGCGGCCGAAACCCTGAAACGCCTGCCCCCAACAGGGAATAAATCCCCACCCAGGATTACCCCGAAAATAAAAAAGGCAAAATAAAAAATGAGTGCCTGAAGGAAAGACTGAGCCCAGCTAGACACTCCCCTATCTAAACTGAGGAAGCTTTTAAACAGCAAGAGACTTCACAGCCAATGCTACACAATATCAACGCTAAACCACAAACAGATACTCACTCTTTGTCTCAAAGATCGGACGAGCCCCCATTTGTTACGTTCCCTCCAAAATCTAGGGGTACGAAGGGGAGTAACAAAACACAGAACGACCAGCACGAGAAAAAAGAGAGGAAACTGATCTCTTTTTTCACACATGAGATTTAATTCAACAATAATGGACAACCAGGTCCCACACAGAGACCCAAGACGACGTGCTGCACCCATGCAGCCAGAGGAGAAAAGGAGACCCACTGCAGACTTCCTCAGGTCCTTTAAGGAAGACCCTGATTGGGGATTGGGAGCACCTGGGAGAGAGGCTGCACCTGGAGACAATCAGGCTGCACCTGGAGAATCAGAGGGAGAGAGAGAGAAAGACACACACACCCACACACACTACGGCACGTAACACTACAATAATGAATCTTTACCTGCAGGAATCTGGGAATACCAAGAGTCACTTCCACGATAATAACCTGTTGCAGACAGTTCTTAATCTCTTTGCTGCCGGGACTGACACAACAGCAACAACCCTGAGATGGGGACTTCTGTTTATGGCCAAGTATCCAAAAATACAAGGTAAGGAGCCTAAAATCGCCCCCAAAAAATCCTACAACAGTCCAAGCAACAATATGTGCTTTACCAACACAAAGATCATCTCAATTATAAAAACTTTCCATCTTTTAGACCAGGTCCAGGAAGAGCTGAGCAGGGTGATAGGAAGTCGACAAGCCCAGGTTGAGGACAGGAAGAGCCTGCCTTTCACTGACGCCGTCATCCATGAGACACAGAGACTGGCTAACATTGTCCCGATGGCCATTCCTCACAAAACAAGCGAAGACGTAACTTTCCAGGGTCACTTCATTAAGAAGGTCAGAATGAATGAACAACTTAATTTAGAGAATCTAAAATTACTTGAAAGGATGAAACACATATGACTAATAAAACCGGAGGACTGTCCTGTGACTTAAATTAAACTAGACATACCACCTTAGATCTGCCTAAGCTGAAGAAAATGCTAACCTTAATCAGCAGGTGCTAAGCAAGGAACAGGGTTAAAAAAGAAAGAAAAGACATGCTCTTCTTGACTTAATCGATTGCCCTTATTTAAAGGGGACCTATCATGCAAAATGCACTTTTGTATGTCTTTTATACATGAATATGTGTCCCCGGTGTTCCAGGGAACTCACCAAGTGTCAGAAAACACAACCCTCTCTATTTTCCTCCATACCCAAATCTTAAAAAAAAGGGGCTGCAACGGATCTGACAGACTGATCCAGATTTGAACACTTCACTGACGTCACAGAAGTGGCGCTACGGCTATTGGGCCAACTCTCCACCTATCAGGGGAATGTGGGGTTGCGCCACGGCCGGCCATTGCCGCTCGAAAGCGCTGGAGACGCTGTAGTACATATGCCAGGCCTGTAAGTGGTGCTGTAGTCTGCCACAAAAGCAGTGAAGAAGACTTCCCGCCCATAGTTACCATGGTTACCCTTCTGTCTATTCTCCGCTGTAGCTTTTTTTCTCCCTCCCCGAGGCAAGCGTTTGCTCCCGCTGCTTTAATTCAATGCAATCCCTCCCCGTCGAGGCAAGCACTGTAATTCTCTCCGGTTAGTCCACCAGCAGATGACAAACACCCACCTCTCCGCCTCTTCCAAGGAACGAGGGGACCGTGCGGCAGAGTTTCAGTTTCAGTTTGTTTCGCCGGTCAAGATGTCTGTTAAAGTTTAAATCTTCCGGACAAAATTAGAAAAGTGCCGGTCAAAGGTCTTCTTTGTTATTTATTGAGCTTTAAAACAAATGAATAACGACTCTATATAGGCTATAATAATATAATAAAACACGGAGGACGGAGACATTTTTTTCTCCCCCTCTTGACTTGATCAGAGCACGGCTCCCCTCTCCTGCAGGGGGGCGTGGTCAGCTGCAGCTCACAGAATCAGCCCCGTAGACAGCAAACGGCACATAGAGCGAAATGAGGCATGGCTAAAATGCATGATCTATTTGGTATTTTGAAAACAGAAACGTATAAATATACCTTATATAGGTATGGCCCTACAATATATCATTTAAATATAGCATGATATGTCCACTTTAAATCATTAGGACATATTAGTAAGACATCCATTGTTCAACCGGTTCTATCAATAGAATTCGCCCTCTATATATGACAGTATTGGAAATGGACCGTGTTTTGTCCACAGGGGACCACAGTGTTTCCTCTCTTGACATCCGTCCTGTATGATGAGAGTGAGTGGGAACACCCCCGCAGTTTTTATCCTGCTCACTTCTTGGACAAAGATGGGAAGTTCCTCAAGCGAGAGGCCTTCATGCCTTTTTCTGCAGGTTGGTGAATTTAGCCATCACTTCTTGATGTGCACTGACTTGCAGGCGAGATGATCATATTCCTTTTGTTTTCTTTCTCTTAAAGGTCGCAGGGCTTGTCTTGGAGAGAGTCTGGCCAGGATGGAGCTCTTCATCTTCTTCACCAGCCTCTTGCAACACTTTCATTTTACTCCTGCTCCAGGAGTTTCGGAGGATGAATTGGATCTTACTCCACGCACAGGCTCCACTCTCAACCCTTCACTTCATAAACTGTGTGCTGTTTCCTGTATGTGACCAGTAGGGCTTGAAAATGCTGCTTAGTCCCACTGTCATCACTTCATATTCATTAAATTCATGAATTCTGATTCTGATTTCTGAGTCATTCTAATGAGTTCAGCATGATATTTCATGTAGTGCAATAGGACTAAATATATACAACTTCATTAATGTCATTATCACCTTCTCACAAAAAACATGTTGTGAATGCAAATCGGTTCAAATATATGGTATTCTCTATATCAATTATTGTTTCTGCCGATCCCGTCATTAAAAATTAAAATTGTATTCATATTGATCTCTATCTGCCTTTTTTCGTAAATACTCGGGAATTTACTTCACCGAAGTCTTTATTAAGTGTCTTAAAGGAGAGGTGTCATGCTTTTCCGGTTATTACCCGTCCCCTTGTGTGTTATGAAGGTTTTTATGCATGTAAACGGTGTGCAGAGTCAAAACCCCCAAAGTACACCCTGTAGCGAGTAAAACTCTAACACAGAAAATACCTCCCCAAAACGCCTTGTTGGAGATACGTCACTGCCCATTTGAGTCTTCCATTTTGTTCCGGGTACGGCATGATGTCAAGCGGTACCCGGAACGAAATGGACCAATCCCGAAGAGCCGTTACGTTAAGCCCCCGCTGATTGGTCCAAATTGACCGATCCACGGACTTCCTCACACACACATCTGTGTGCAGGGAGCAGGCAGCTCAGCTGATTTCTCCTCCCTGGCTGCAGGCTGATAACAGACAGTTGGGATCGCGGCAAAATTCTCTCTGCAGACCCATTCTCACAGCGTTTATCAACCTTTTTCTTACTCAATATCAAGCCACACTTATTGTTTTTACTTCGGATGTGAGGTTGTGTGTGCTCAGGATGAATTTGGCTGTGTTTCGCTATGTATCCTAAACAAGGAAACAACACCTCCACGGAGCTCAGCGCGATTCACAACGTCCCGACCAATCAGAGCACACTGTGCTCACAGGGAGGGTGGGGGCTGGAGCTTTTGGAGATACAACGAGCCGTTAAAGGCAGATAGTGAAATTCAGTGAATACAAGTAGTTTACAGAGATGCTGTATGAGAAACCAATGTGAGATTGGAAAAATGCACAGTATAAATCTATTCTAGTAGACCTCAACAATGGAATTATGATCAGTGGAAATGGCCATGACACCTCTCCTTTAATAAATCAATATGTGCATGATAGGCGACAATTTGCCAATGCTTGTGATATGATATTGATTTCTCTATTTTTACAGGAGAAACTTAGCCAACAAACTATGCAGTTTTTAAGAATATATTTTTCATTTTGAATGGCAGCAGATTTGAATGATTCGTTGAATCACCGGTCGATCGAGCAGTGTAATACCTAGTATTTGTCTACGCTTCTTGCCAAAAATAACTTTTAGAAATGTGAAATCATGTTTAAACTAAGCCAAGTCAGATACTAGTTTTCACTGAATAGTACTGAACACACTATTGACATTTTGTAGGAAATTAACAAATGTTTAAAGGCACTCTTCTGACTGTTTTTTTTTCATAATAAAGTATTATTGAAAAAAGATATGTCCGTGTCCCGGACACGTCATATTCATCCCCAGTAAACAGGGGCGCCGCCAGTGATTTTGGGCCCCATGAAAAGATATCACATTGGTTACTTAAACGTTTTTTTCTTAATGTTCTAAAATTGTTTGGGCCCCTGTCAGTCACGGGCCCTTAGAATCTCGTTATTCAAGCACCTTGAATTGCCTTGTGTTGAAAGGTGCTATATAAATAAACTTGCCTTGCCTTGCCTAGAATCGTCCTAACTTTTCACCCCCTTACGGTGCCCCTGCCAGTAAATATAGGTCTCGACTCACGATGGTACCTGAGCTAGTGTAGAAATACATTTTGTCACGTTATAAGACATAACCACAATAAACATCCATAATAAAATATAAAATTGTGCAGCAAGTCACTGTCACTCATATACAAGACTCATAGATAACTGAGGTGATTCGCTTGTTCTAGAAAACTTGTTGACACAATCCTATAAAATACAACAGACACAGACGCAAACGTTTGTGCTTAATGGATGGCTGATATTTTGTCTAAATTGCTATAGTTTTTATGAAAATCAAGCAAAAAGTTACCAGCAGGAAAAGGCACACGTTTGTATTGTTGTGTAGAGGCAAAATTAAACTTTTCATTTTAACAACGTACGTACTTGGTTTTGTAAAGAAATGATCAATAGAGATAAGAATGAGTGAAAGATAAAAGAGAACAACATAACAACTTCATATGAAACTTTTTATCAAGATGATCTTTAACACCATTTTATGTTAAGTCATTTGATGTATATGATCCAGTAACATTAATCATTTCAAGAGTTTTCTAAATCAGGGTTAATGTTACATCTGAGCTTGTGTGTGGAAACTTGGCCATAAGTCCTTATCCTGGATCCTGTCAAATATATACTAGCAGTTAACACAATGGGAACCAGAGGAATATTTTGAAGGCTGACATCCTATCTTGTCTCATTTTAGGATGACATTTAAGAATTTTAGTAGGATACATTTTCTCCTTACTATATTGAGGAACGCAGTTTTATCTCATCTTAGGATAGGAAGTTAGCTCAAGTTATTGAAGAATCATCATAACTTAGAAAAAGTTAGTAATCCTACATTGGTTGGATGGCAAAGACCCTTTCCTAAATGTAAAACAATTGCCAAGTGACAGCCAGAAAGGTCAGCCTTTGTTTTTGGACAAAACCAAAGAGGTAATTAATTTCATCCTCAATGTTGATTATATAATCATGCTGAGTTCCATCAAGAAACAAAGGCAAAAATAAGACTCCAAAACAGCTAGTTATAAAATCATTATATATTTTTCAAAACCTTACACTCAGTTGTCAGAAAAAGTTCCCAAATCCTACAGAGTGTACAGACCAGGACTTGTCCAGGTTAAACCTCTCCTTAACCTGCACTAGTCTCTAACCTCTGTACAGACCAAGCTAACTCTCTCCGTCTGATCATATGACATTTGAGATAAGAAAACTGTAAACCAATATCAAAAACAAAGACTCTCTTCTGAAGTGTGCTGATAAGAACAAAGGTTGAAACCAGCCCTACCCTTGGCAGGGCTGTTTCCCTCAACAGCAAATATAAAATAAATGACTCTTCAACACACAAAGCACATAATCCAGAAGCGTTTTTTCAGTAAGCTGTCAAGGACGCTTTTTTTTTTTTAAATCATGGGGATAATAGATTTTCTCCTTCAGTCTTTCAGCTCTATCTCCTTGTTTGGGGCTTTGGTTGTCCTGCTGCTCGTCTTTATTGTCTCATCCTCCAGTTTTAGCTCCCAGGATGAAGGAAAGGAACCTCCAGGTCCAAAACCACTTCCCATCATCGGAAACCTGCTGCAGATTGACCTTAAAAGACCCTACCACACATTTCTGGAGGTGAGAAAATGACTGGAATAACAAGCATGTCTTTAAGGGTGATTTGTTGGATGTGCACTTCAGGTAGCAATGTTACAAAGGTTCAATCAAATTAATTTGTGTTTTTGGTTATTTAAAAAAAAACTTGACATTATGCCCCGGTTTTCTTAGTTTTCCAAAACATATGGATCAGTGTTCACAGTGTATTTGGGATCCAAAAAAGTGGTGGTCCTGGCTGGATATAAAACAGTGAAGGAGGCCCTTGTGAACTACGCTGAAGAGTTTGGAGACAGAGATACAATGCAAATAACAAAGGAAATGAGTAACGGCCATGGTAAGGAAAGCAAGATTTGTTTACACAAAATATTTTCCTTGTTTGTTAAAACAGCCGATTGGGCAGTAGGCAACAATTTGACCAAATAGGACGCAGCCATAAACTTTGTTGCAACCTAGTCTAATCTTGTTTAACTTAAAACATTTTTTAATCTTAGGCGTTGTATTTTCCAACGGTGAATCATGGAAAGAGATGAGGCGCTTTGCCTTGACTAACCTCAGAGACTTTGGGATGGGTAAGAGGGCTTGTGAGGACAAAATCATGGAGGAATGCACCTACCTCATTGAAGTGTTTAATAAATGCAAAGGTAAGTGTCTTATTAAAACCAACAGCATGAGAAACAACATTTTGCCAATGCTTGCGATTCCTTTTTTATGTTCCTGTAATCCTTTCTACAGGAAAAGCTTTTGATACAGCCCAACCAATGAACTGTGCAGTCTCTAATATTATCTGCTCCATTGTTTATGGCAGCAGATTTGAATATGATGATCCTGAGTTTACTTCATTGGTAGAAAGAACAAACAGGAATATTCAACTCCTGGGCTCCCCGTCGATACAGGTGCTATTTCATATGTTTATTAAGCTTAGACTTTCAGATGTTGTTTTAATGTTCATATAAAATATGAACATGACAAATGTGTCACTTGTCTTTTGAACACTATTTCATTGCCTGTTAATTTTTAACAGGTATATAACATGTTCCCATGGATTGGTAAGTGGGTTGCTAACAGAAAGGAACTCCACACGATGGTTGCTGCAAACAAGGAACAGAATCGACGGCTGTTTACACGTTTGAAAGAGACCTTCAATCCCCAGATGTGCAGAGGCTTTGTGGACTCATTTCTGCTCCGAAAGCAAAATCTGGAGGTTGGCAAGCTACACATCACTAACCCTAACAAAAAACACTGGTTGATCAACCCGTTACTGCTTTGTTTGTCTCTCCATAGGCCACTAAGAAAATTATATTGTTATTTATGTACAATTGTTCTTCATCATAGATATCATAAATAGAATCCTAGATGTGTAAAAATTAGGGATGCACCGATGCTAAATTTCTTGGCTGATGCCGATGCGGTTTTAATGTAATTTATTTTCCACTGTTGTTATTCCATGTTGTGCCAGGAAAAACACATTTATTTCTCGCAAAATGGTTTCAGTTTCAAAGGCTGAGCAAGTTCGTTATTATAACATCATAGTACGCTGTTTAGAAAGTATGGAGCTCCACCGGATCACCTGCAGGTCTGCTCGCAGTGAGGGGACCTTGTGAGCGGAGCAAAACACACGTTTAGATTTAGACATCACACTTAGCTAGTTCATCTACCTATGAATCTACCTAAACTAGTTATAAATATATTTATTCTTCACTGTCGGATCACTCATTACTGGATCAGCTTGAGACGGATACGGACCGGCTGTCAGGGGAGAGAGGAAAAGAGAGAGAGAGGGAGAGAGGAAAAGAGAGCGCTCCGTTCCGTGTCAACGGAACACTTTTTGCAAACTGCAAATCGCGGATCTCTGGGTGAAACAATGAAATAGTCCCACACTGCAGATTTTTTTGTTTTCTTTAGTTAATGTTTTTTTTTATATAAATGAACTACGGGTGCCGCAGATGTTATGATGGAACGCGAGAAAAAATAACAAAAACATCGGCGCCTAAATAGGGCGAACATCGTCCCTCTGGCCGATGTATCGTTGCATCCCTAGTAAAAATACATTTAGACAAGAAAAGAGTAAACTGTTGAAATGTTGGTTTATAATTAAATGTTATAATTTAATATGTATGAATTTAAATGTAAGATATCTAGGATTGAATTTCAGAAAACTATTACCGATTTCTAATATCCATCTAGTAAAACTCATATTTTTACAAGTAACTTTTATACTTGAGATGTATACAATTAATTGTAGATCTAGTCAAATTTGAATTTAGTAAGGATTATGGTAATTTGGGCCAAAATGTTTTTGAGATATGTTGTGATATATTCAAAATGCAGACAACTGATATGGGAAATTACACATACACTAGTCACTATCCTTTTCAACATTTATTGTAAGTATCTCAAATTGTTATTCATATAAGTTCAAAAAGGAATTATTGATTTTTTAACAAATGTTTTTACTGTTATATATTTACATTTTGCCACGTAGAAATGTGATTTCCACTAGTGAGAACTAGATTGCCAATAGTCATCCCTTTTGAGTAAATTATAAAAGGGCTATCCATAAACCCACTCGGTCATGAAAACTACAAGAAAGAACAAGATCAAAATCCCTCATATGTAACATTCATACATTCGATTGGTTTAAATAACTACAATAATTAATCTTTACCTGCAGGAATCTGGGATTACCAAGAGTCACTTCCACGATAATAACCTGTTGCAGACAGTTCTTAATCTCTTTGCTGCCGGGACTGACACAACAGCAACAACCCTGAGATGGGGACTTCTGTTTATGGCCAAGTATCCAAAAATACAAGGTAAGGAGCCTAAAATCGCCCCCAAAAAATCCTACAACAGTCCAAGCAACAATATGTGCTTTACCAACACAAAGATCATCTCAATTATAAAAACTTTCCATCTTTTAGACCAGGTCCAGGAAGAGCTGAGCAGGGTGATAGGAAGTCGAAAAGCCCAGGTTGAGGACAGGACGAGCCTGCCTTTCACTGACGCCGTCATCCATGAGACACAGAGACTGGCTAACATCGTCCCGATGGCCATTCCTCACAAAACAAGCAAAGACGTAACTTTCCAGGGTCACTTCATTAAGAAGGTCAGAATGAATGAACAACTTAATTTAGAGAATCCAAAATTACTTGAAAGGATGAAACACATATGACTAATAAAACCGAAGGACTGTCCTGTGACTTAAATTAAACTAGACATACCACCTTAGATCTGCCTAAGCTGAAAAAAATGCAAACCTTAATCAGCAGGTGCTAAGCAAGGAACAGGGTTAAAAAAAAAAAAAAAAAACATGCTCTTCTTGACTTAATTGATTGCCCTTATTTAAATCATTAGGTCATATTAGTAAGACATCCATTGTTCAACCAGTTCTATCTATAGAATCCGCCCTCTATATATATGACAGTATTGGAAATGGACCGTGTTTTGTCCACAGGGTACCACAGTGTTTCCTCTCTTGACATCCGTCCTGTATGATGAGAGTGAGTGGGAACACCCCCGCAGTTTTTATCCTGCACACTTCTTGGACAAAGATGGGAAGTTCCTCAAGCGAGATGCCTTCATGCCTTTTTCTGCAGGTTGGTGAATTTAGCCATCACTTCTTGATGTGCACTGACTTGCAGGCGAGATGATCATATTCCTTTTGATTTCTTTCTCTTAAAGGTCGCAGGGTTTGTCTTGGAGAGAGTCTGGCCAGGATGGAGCTCTTCATCTTCTTCACAAGCCTCTTGCAACACTTTCGTTTTACTCCTGCTCCAGGGGTTTCGGAGGATGAATTGGATCTTACTCCACGTGTAGGCTTCACCCTCAGCCCTTCACCTCATAAACTGTGTGCTGTTTCCTGCATGTGAGCAGTAGGGCTTGAAAATGCTGCTTAGTCCCACTGTCATGACTTTAAATCAATTTAATTCCAGAGCATTTTCTAATTGTACAACTTGATAGTTAATGTAGTGCAACAGCAGATAATATGTACAACTTCATACATTTCATCACAACAATTTTCACTTCCTCACTATAGACCTGTAAATGCAGATCTGGCAAAGTACATGGTATTCTCTACATCAACTGGTGTTTCTGGCTATCATGTCATTAACATGTCAATTGTATTCATGTTAATCTTTGTCTGCATTTCTTTGTAAATCATTGAGAAATTGATTTCACCAAAGTCAAAAACCTCATTGAAGTGTTTAAGAAATGAAGGGGGTGAGTACCTTGTAAAAAAAATGCATGATTCGCCACATTTTGCCAATGTTTAAGGTGTTCATTTATTATCCAATTCCCCCTTGTTACAAGAGAAATTTAGAAAATAAACTACGCAGATTTGAATTGTATTTGTTTCATTGTTAATGGCCAAATGTAATATAATGAACTAGAATTTACATAACTGGTAGAGGAGGAAGCAATCAGTTAATACAAAGTATTCATCCTAGAAAACCAGAACCACAATAAACATCCACAATACAGTAAAACAAAATTAGTTCATGTTACTCCCACTCATATACAAGATTCAGAGTTAACCTGTTAAGCCCCAAGCCTGTTTTTCAGGTCTCAGGCTCGAAAATGACATTCCCAGAACAAATGACTATATCTTCACTTCTAAAAGGGGTAAATTAATCATCTTTTTTCTCAAAGCAATGATAAACCTGTGAGCTGGATGTAGAAAAGTCAGAATCAATATAGATGTTTTTATTTTAAAGTAAATTCAGATTGAACATAGTAAAAGGAAATGTAAATTATAGTTTCCCAAAAAAAAAACATTACTTATAGTGAAAACCACCCTTGAATGATGGGATAGTAGACAAAAAAGCTTACCCTGTATCAAGATTGATGCAAAGCAGTTACATTTGACCTTTTTAAAAAGAGGTTTAGAAAAAAGAAAACACTTCTGGGGTCATTTGGGTGGATTTTCCACATCTCTGGAACCCATCGGTCGATTTTGATGATTGACACCTCTTTTTAGCCGATAGAGCCAATAGAATCGAGAGGGAAGTTCCTAAATCCATCTAAACATTACCATTGGTGAATGAGTGATGCGCAGCCAGCATGCCCAAAACCGGAAACTGTCATACACTCTCGTAGCTCTCATAGCAGCTATATATGAAAACTCTGTTTTTGCCATAAATAGGATGATGGATTATCAGTAATCATTTCAAAGTGACAAAGAGACATTGGATTAACCTTCAGCAGGGTTATATACGTTTTAATGCCATTGAACACAACTTTTGATCAGAAAACAGCAAAGGTAAGACGTATTTGCCGCTTTGGCCCCGTAAAGCTAAGTTGTGCATTGTCTGGTTTCGCCTTCGCTCCTGCGAGTTTTGGTCGCACAGTGATGATACCATTGGAATCTGTGGAATCTTAGCTTTCATCTGATACCTTGTTTGTGCAGATCCGATTAAGCTGAGTTTCTTCCCGCTAAGTGAGTATGACACATTCATAGGTTGTTAAATGTTAAGAAGCCCTGAGACACAGTTTCGTGAATATTGTTGTGTTTAGCACAGAACTCACGTTAGCGATCTTTTATACTTCATCGGATCTGCACAAACAAGATATCATCTGAAAGCTGATATTCTACAGATTCCAATGGTATAAGTATCATCACTGAGCGATCAAAACTCGCGGCAGCGAAGGCTGGCAAAGACAACACACAACTTCACTTTACTGGGCCAAAACGGCAAATATTTCTTACCGTTGCTGTTTTCTGATCAAAAGTTGTGTTCAATGGCATTAAAACTCATATAAACCCTGCCTAAAGTTAATCCAATGTCTCTGTGTCACTTAGAAATAATTACTGATAATCCATCGTCATATTTATGATCAATAAGCCTAGTTTTCAGTTTTCAGAGTGTAAAATAGCTTTCGGTTTTCTCTCTCACTCTTCAATGGTAATGTGTTGGTGGATTTAGGAACTTCCCCTCGATTCTATTGGCTCTAACGGTTAAAAAGAGGTGTCAATCACCAAAATCGAAAGAAATTATAATTATTGATTATTACTATTATTATTATTATATCAGATATCGGTTTTCCAGTTGTAACTAGTGAAACATTTGTATTGAAACAAATATACGTAAAATATCTCAAATTAATTCAAAGCTGGTCAAATTTGAATTTAGGTTATAAAAAAAGAATTTCCTGTAGTCAAAATGTAAAAGTAGTTATAGAAATGTTAATATTGTGTGTCAGAAATATGCATGGCAATTTGGGCCATATATCAGTAATGAAGATGGCAATGTTGGCCAATGACCCAAAATGGTTTGTTGATATTTCGACATATTAAAAATGATGATGTTGATGATGATGGGAAACTGCATTGGTCACCATTCTTTGTTCAACATGTTAAAATGTAATTGTGATGTGTGTTTTAAGTGAAAGAGGAAATTACTGACTTCTTCATATCAAAAGTGATTCACAGATATCCTGATTAACATTCTGACATTTTGAGATGTAATTTGCAATAGAGATAACTACATCAGTACTAGTCAGCCCTTTGATTAAATGATAAAAAGGCTGGCCAACTACTACCTCAACAAAACAAAAAATGCCCTCCTACTGTATGTAACACGTCAAAGGTTTTGTTCAGATTTGTTTGAATAACTGAATTATCTTTACTCGCAGGAATCCGGGATCACCGACAGTCACTTCCATGATAAAAACCTGATACAGACTGTTCTTAATCTCTTTACTGCTGGCACTGACACAACAGCAACTACACTGAGATGGGCACTACTATATATGGCAAAGAATCCAAAAATACAAGGAAAGGAGCTTAGAATCCTCACAATTTTCAGAAATTGTAAAGGACGCAATTTCCGGTCAAAGTTTGTCTGTAATATGTTTGAGCATTAGTACTCTTTTTTACGACAAAACAAAAACAATGAGTATATCAAATATATGAACTTTTCTTTCAAATTCCGGGAATACAGGAGAAATTGTAAAGGACGCAATTTCCAAGGGGATGATGAGTTTTTTTTATGTTAAATCTAAAGAAATACCTATAAGTTATCATTGACTTTTTTTGTCACACAATGATTACCACGCTTAGTGGAAAAACGTTTCCAATAATGAAGTAAGCCACTTGGTTAGATTAAGCTAAAGATCATGGTTTGGTTTAAAACAAGAACTTTATTATATTATTAAAGTAATGGAGATAAATCAAATATAAGTTCTTGGTTGACTAATAGTTTTACACGGAACACCAATCTCCTCCGTGAAAGTCCAGTGTTTGTTTGACCATCCTATGCAAACGACCTCCTTACGGAGACAGCACTTCCTTTGATTAAAACCTTGTTTGTGAAAGATCAAAAACAGATGTAATCCGAGACAAAAAAGGGTACTTCAAAAGGGGGTTTCAAAAGAGCGGTTTTGTTTTCATGAAACCTTATTTTTAGGAGACCAGGCAGCTTCAATTAAATGTGCTATTATTATAGGGCGCAGAACATCATGCTGAATCTGTGTATCTGTAAATGCTGTATCTCACACAGAAGATTGACAATAAAGTTGACTTTGACGCTAGAGGCTTCTTTTTCCCAGTCTAACATTAACTTCAGCTATTTGGACATTTTCGTTGTTGTCCATCTTGAAGCCTTGGTTAAAAATCAACCCTGACCTGGCAGAGCTCAGCAGGGCTTTATCATTGATAATGTTGATTTATGTTCGCTGGATATGTTGATAGGTAACTGCTTGCTAACACAGTAGCATAATAACTTTGTTTGTTGCTTTTTGGGAGAAATTCTGCCACCTGGTGGGCTGAAACAAATTAAATCATGCATCTGAAAGTATTAGAACTAATGCAGTGATGATAAATGATGTAAAAGTCTAAAATAAAAAAAGAATAAAATATTTAGCAGCCTGACTTGACGAGACAAATTAATTAAATGACCGTATGTCAAGGCTTAAGTGCTCTATAACAGTTTGTGATATAAAAACTAGACAAAGTAATTTATTTATACATAGTTAGAAAATAATGGACAAAATAAATGTTTTGAATCAAAAAGGAAGTAAAACCGTGGTAACAGTTCCCATGTTAACCTGTTGAAAATGACATTCCCAGAACAAATGACCATATCTTCCCTTCTAAAAGGGTTAAATTAATAATCTTTTTTCTCAAAGTAATGATAAACCTGTGAGTTGGATGTAGAAAAGTCAGAATCAATATAGAGGTTTTTTATGTTAAAGAAAATTCAGATTGAACATAGTAAAAAACTGTAAATGATAGTGTCCGTCCAAAAATTCTTTTTTACTTATAGTGAAAACTACCCTTGGATGATGGTAAGGTAGACTAAAAGCTTCAGGAATCCAAAGTACAACATATAATAAGTACCCTGTGTCAAGATTTATGCAAAACAAGTGACATTTGACCTTTTTAGAGAGGTTTAGCAAAAGAAAACTCCACCTCTGAGGTGATTTGGGTGGAAATGGGCGTTTTTACCGTTTCTCTGGAACCCATTGGTCGATTTTGGTGATTGACATCTCTTTTTGACCGTTAGAGCCAATAGAATCGAAGGGGAATTTCCATATACACACACACGTTACGTACCGTTATGCGCACGCAGGTTTGCATCAGAGTGAACCTATCTCTCGCTCTGACATCTGGAAACGGAAAAGCAGTTTTATTTCTTATGGATTGTCAGAAATCATCTCAAAGGGACACAGACACATTGGATTAACCTATGGATTAACTTCAGCAGCGTTTTTATCGTTTTAATGCCTTGAAGACCACTTGTGACCAGACAACGACACAGGTAAGCCATGTTAGCGTTTTTAGCTACCTAGCGCCACATGTTTTGATGTCTGTTTTTGTTTATAAAGTTGCGAGTTCTTATCATGGAGTGATGATGTAGGTACTGATCGATTCTGTGTGTTCTCACGATGCTAGTCGATATGTTGGACGTGCAGTAAAGATAAATAATAAGGGTGTTATGAGTGAGTTTCTGTGCAAAACGCCGTTAGCATTTTTTCGCTCGTGGCTAATTCATAGGCCCAGCGCTAGCTTTGTGGGGTTTTTTTGAAAAAAAAAAAAAAAAAAAATCAGTTAGCCGAGTTTCTTCCCGTTACATGGATATAAAACATTCAGTTTATTGAATATTAAGATGCCCTCAGACGCTGTTTCTGGCAGATGACGCGTTTTTCCCCCGGTATCGGGGGTGCGGTGTAGAAGAGGTTAAAGCTATATTAGGGAAGGTACAGGGTATGTTCTGACTGAATAAATTGAATGTCTCTGCAGATGTTATAAAGAGATTTTATATTCTGGGAGCTGGGGAAAAGTTGTAATCCTTTCCTAAAAGAACATGTCATTGCCATGAGCCATTGAATAATACACACAGGTAATCATTTTCAAGGGTTTGCAAAATCAGGGTAAATGAGCTTGTGTGAGTGAATACTTGAAGACCTCGACCTTGTTTCTATCAAATCTACGAGCAGTAAACACAATGGGAATAGTTTTGTTTCCCTTTCCTTATTAGAGAGATTTCTTAGGTCTGACTAACTGTCTCGTCTCAGTTGAGAGTTTTATTAGGGTACATGTTTCCAAACTTTATCACAAGTTAGCTATTGAAGAATTGTCCTAATTTAGAAATGTCCTTAGTTAGGAATCCTAAATTTGGATGCCATAATCCTAAATTAAAAAAACTTGCCAAATGAAAGCCAGAAAGGTGAGCAACAATTAAGGTTAAGGTCTGTAAACATTGTAATGTATGATCGAAAGGCTACTGTGTAGACCTGCTCTTTATGAAAAGTGCCTTGAGATAGCTTCTATGACTGTTTAGCGCTATATAAATACAATTAAACTGAAAACAGCATTTCTGTGTGAGATTTGGTCCACACGTTCGCAAGTTGGTTTCATTTTGGCTGAAAAATGCATTAGATAGATAGATAGATAGATCGTACTTTATTGATCCCAAATTGGGAAATTGTTTTTGTTACAGCAGCATAAAAGGCATTTTACAATAAAACAAAATATACAAGAATAGAAATAAAATAAAATAAAATATAAAATAAAATATAAAATATACATGTCAAAATACAAAATAGAAAATATACATACAGATATTATATATATATATATATATATATACAAATATATATATATTCAAAATATATGGAATTATGGAGTATTAAATATGAAACAGATTATGTGTGAGTAAAATGTACAAGGTGGTTTAATTTCTAGAGAAACTATGGAGCAGAGAGTTCTCTTCCAGCCAGAGGTGATTTGTTGTACAGTGTTATTGCAGTGGGCAGGAATGTTTTCCAGTATCTGTCCTTGAGACAGGGGAGCTGCAGCAGTCTGTTGGAGAAGGAGCTGCAGCAGTCTGTTGGAGAAGGAGCTCCGCTGACTGTCCAGCTGCAGGTGGAGAGGATGGGTGGGGTTATCCATGATGGACAACAGCCTGTTCAGTGTCCTCCTCTCCACCACAGCTTCAAAGGGTTCCAGCTTGATGCCGATGACTGACCCAGCTTTCCTGATCAGTTTATTGATCCTGCTGGTGTCACCGGCTCTGATGCTGCCCCCCCAGCAGACCGCAGCAAAGAAGAGTGCACTAGCCACAACAGACTGATAGAAGATCTCCAGCATCTTACTGCATACGTTGAAGGATCTCAGCTTCCTCAGAAAATAGAGTCTGCTCATCCCCTTCTTGTACACAGCGTCAGTGTTGATCCTCCAGTTCAGCCCATTGTCTAAGTGCACTCCCAGGTACTTGTAGACCTCCACAACTGCCACATCCTCTCCCAGAATGCACAGGGGCAGAGGATTATCATTTTCATGTACTCATATATATATATATATATCAGAAGAATCTGTCAATACGAGACTTACCTTTATTGTTCCATTAAACTCTCTTCTTCAGATCACATGACATTGAAGATAAGAAATCAGTAAACCAATCAAACAATAAAAGTACACTCTTTCTAAAAAGGTACATTACAAGTTAGTTAGCTGATGCTTTTCCCCAAAGCAACTTACATACATTTCTTTAAAAACAAATTATCTTTAACATATTTTTATTTTTTATGCATGCTTCTTAGTTAATATTAAGCTGTCTTTGGCTCTTTTCTGCTGTAACAAATGTACATGTTCCCTCTGTGGGACGGATAAAGGCATTCTGATTCTGATTAAATATCATAGACATGCCTGCTAAATGAGTAATGGAATGTTTGTGTCCTGCACTCCCTGCAGCCAACACATCCACTGTCATTGGACAGTGGATGTGTTGGCTGAAGGGAGTGGGATTGCCCTTTGACCATCAGACTAATAGATAAGCACATTACCTGCCTGGGCTGTTTCCATACCATAAGCTCCAAAAGAAAGAAGGAAGCTTTTTCTTTTGAAATCATGGGGCTATTGGATCTGTTTCTCCAGTCTTTCAGTTCCATCTCCCTTTTTGGAGCTCTGGTTGTCCTGCTGCTCGTCTACATTCTCTACTCCTCCAGCTTCAGCTCCCAGGATGAAGGGAAGGGACCTCCAGGTCCAAAACCACTTCCCCTACTTGGGAACCTGCTGCAGCTTGACCTCAAGAGACCCTACCACACATTTATGGAGGTGAGGAAATGATTGAACTAATGTTCATTTCTTTAGGGGTGTTATGTTATATGTGCCCTGCAGATAGCACATTGTTGGTCTTCTGATTAATTATTCTTAAAAAAAATTAAAATGATATGATGATGCCCTTGTTTTTTGTAGCTTTCCAAGAAATATGGATCCGTTTTCACAGTGCATTTGGGACCCCAAAAAGTGGTGATCCTGGCTGGATACAAAACTGTGAAGGAGGCACTTGTCAACTATGCAGATGAGTTTGGTGACAGATATTCAATGCAAATAACAAAAGAAACTAGTGGAGGCCATGGTAAGGAACTTTTTTTTAAATAACCTCCCTGTTCTGTTACATTTTTAGCAAAGTTTTATTGTTTTTGGTGCTGGATAACAGCAAATCAGGACGCAATCCACAATTGAAAACATTGAGCAAATATGGTCTGGCCATAACATTGGTTTTATTTTAGGACTTGTATGGTCCAACGGTGAATCATGGAGAGAGATGAGGCGCTTTTCCATGACTAAACTCAGAGACTTTGGAATGGGCAAGAGGGCTAGTGAGGACAAAATCATTGAGGAATGCACCTACCTCATTGACGTGTTAAAGAAATGTAAAGGTAAGTGTCTTATTAAAACCAACTGCATGATAAGCAACAGGTTGACAAAGTTTGTGGTTTTTATTTGTTTTACTTTTTACAGGAGAAGCTTTTGATACAACTCAACCCATATCCCAGGCGGTGGCTAATATGATCTGCTCAATTGTTTATGGCAGCAGATTTGAATATGATGATGCAGAGTTTACATCACTGGTACATCGAGCACACAGAAATATTGAACTCCTGGGATCCCCGTCAATACAGGTGCCATTTATGCTTCTGTGTTTATTGTATCTTTGTAACTCTGGCACAACCATTTCCTGTGGGATAAATAAAGTCCTATCTTATCTTATTTCATTTATTATTTTTGATCAAGCTTAGACTTTCAGATTTGATTTTAATATACATAATAGAGGAATGTGGGGCAACTGATTCGAAGGTTGTTGTTGTTTTTTTTAAAGGTGTTTAACATGTTCCCATGGATCGGTAAATGGATTGCTGACAGAAAGGAACTTCACACGATAATTGCTGAGAGCAAGAAACGTAATCAGCAGTTGTTTAGTCGTTTGAAAGAGACCCTCAATCCACAGATGTGCAGAGGACTTGTGGACGCCTTTCTGCTCCGAAAGCAAAATCTTGAGGTTGGGAAGCATTTCATTACTTACCCCGTCTACACCTTTTCCGTGACCAGTTGAGTTGTTTGTGACAAAGGAGGAAATGCAATTCGTTCTAACAGTTAATCACCAGCAGTAATAGACATTTTAGAAATCAGCTCTTGCTTTCTGACTATAGAGATCCAAGCCAACATGTCCATAAGATGATATGGACAAGCAGTAATTCACATTTTTGACAATTGATTTTACTAGTGGAAATGAATATGTTTACATTACAGATTAGATAAATGGAAATCTGGGTAGCAAAAAATTAAATGTGACTTGAAAGAAAATAATAATTATTGATTATTACTATTATTATATCAGATATGTTTTCCAGTTGTAACTACTGAAACATTTGTATTGAAACAACTATACGTAAAATATCTCAAATTAATTTAAAGCTGGTCAAATTTGAATTTAGGTTATAAAAAAATAATTTCCTATAGTCAAAATTATAAAGTAGTTGAAATGTTAATATCGTGTGTCAGAAATACGCATGGCAATTTGGGCCATATATCAGAAATGAAGATGGCAATGTTGGCCAATGACCAAAAATCATTTGTTGACATATCGACATATTAAAAATGATGATGGTGATGATGATGGGAAACTGCATTGGTCACCATTCTTTGTTCGACATGTTACATTTTAATTGAGATGTGTTTTTTAAGTGAAAGAGGATATTACTGACTTCATATCAAAAGTGATATACAGATATCCCGATTAACATTCTGACATTTTGAGATGTAATGTACAATAGAGATGATTACATCAGTACTAGTCAGCCCTTTGATTAAATGATAAAAAAGCTGGCCAACTACTACCTCAACAAAACAAAAAATGCCCTCCTATGTAACACGTCAAAGGTTTGGTTCAGATTTGTTTGAATACCTGAATTATCTTTACTTGCAGGAATCCGGAATCACCGACAGTCACTTCCATGATAAAAACCTGATACAGACGGTTCTTAATCTCTTTACTGCTGGCACTGACACAACAGCAACTACACTGAGATGGGCACTACTATATATGGCCAAGAATCCAAAAATACAAGGTAAGGAGCTTAGAATCCTCACAATTTTCAAAAACAGTCCAGGAAACAATATGTGCTCACCAACTAAAGAAAATAATCTTAATGGACACAAAAATCTGGTCTTCCAGAACAGGTCCAGGAGGAGCTAAGCAAGGTTAAAGGAGGTCGTCAAGTGCAGGTTGAGGACAGGCAACACCTGCACTTCACAAATGCCGTCATCCACGAAATCCAGCGACTGGCTAACATCGTCCCCATGGCACTTCCTCACAAAATGAGCCAAGACATCACTTTCCAGGGTCACTTCATTAAGAAGGTTGGATAAAATAAAACACCTAAAGAACCCAAGATGACTTGGAAGAATGAATCATACATAATTCAAAATGGGGGTGCTGAGTTAAGTGGCTTGTCACTAAATGAAAATACTGTATATTGTCCACAGGGGACCACAGTGTATCCTCTCTTGACATCCGTCCTGTGTGATGAGACTGAGTGGGAACACCCCAGCAGCTTTTATCCTGCTCACTTCCTGGACAAAGATGGGAAGTTTGTCAAGCGAGATGCCTTCTTGCCTTTTTCAGCAGGTTTGTGAATTTACCCATGACGGCCCGTCCACACAGCAGCGTTAAAAAAATCTTGGAACGCTTCTGCCCATTCACTTTGAATGGGGTGACGTCACTTTGCCTCACTTTTCGCCGAACTGCATTGTGGGCAGCAGAGCGGAGATTTTCAGGATTTTCAGGATTCAAAGTTGAGCAATGTTCAACTTTTGAAGCTGAGGTGGAAGCGTCAGCCAATCAAATCCCGTGTATGCAAATCTGACAGTTCAAGCGCCAGCCAATCAAACCGCGTGTATGCTGGGAGAGACATACCGCAGGTCATTTCCTCATATTCCAAAAAATGGAGGAGAAATTAGCGGTAGGGAATCACCCGGTGCTTTATGACCAGTCCCTATTTACCTACCGGGATATAAACCGGAGGAGCCAGGCATGGAGGGAGGTGGCAGAGACAGTGGTAGGTTTTCGCCTGTTTGGGGAGTTTATATCCAGTTTACTTTGGGCTTTTTTGCTTCGTATGTTCAATGTTCAAGGTTCAAGGTTCTTTATTGTCAATCTGACATAGCTACAGAGTAATTAGGTAGTTGAAAATCTTATGTCACAGGCTTCTCCAACAATGCAACATAATAACATAATAACAATAAAAGCAAGAGCAATACAAAATTAATAATAGTTATAAAATAAAATAAAGTGATGATGTGGAATAGTATGTCGTATGTCGGGGGCGGGAGATTCATGTGATTGGTTGTTGGTGCCTTGCTCGCAAAGAATCCCCAAGCTTCAGATACACCCACCTCCAAGATTTTTTTAACCCTGCTGTGTGGACGGGCCGTCACTCTTCAATATTCACTTATTTTGCAGATGAGTTGAAAATATTCCTTTTGTTTTCCCTCACAGGTCGCAGGCAGTGTCCTGGGGAGAGTCTGGCCAGAATGGAGATTTTCCTCTTCTTTACCAGCCTTTTGCAGCACTTTCGTTTTACTCCTCCTCCAGGAGTTTCGGAGGATGAATTGGATCTGACTCCAATAGTGAGCGCTACCGTTAGCCCGTCACCTCATAAACTGTGTGCTGTTTCTGTTGTGTGAGCTTTACAATGCTGCTTCTCTAACAGTCAATGGTGCGAGTTGGTTCAAGATTGAAGATTTTGAGTTGTACATCATTATATTAAATGTAGTGATAAAGAGATTAGATTTTCAATATCAATGATGTAATTTAAATTAATAGAGACGTATTTCTATTTAGTTGCTCATGTCACTACTTTTTTTTTCACCCAGATTATCATTTTCTTTATTACTAATAAAACTCACTGATATGCTCCTCTTACTATCCCATTATGACAAATAGACTTCAATGCCAACAACAATGTATAATAGTGAAGTTAAAGCTTAACAGTATGGCGAATGTACAACTTAACCTTGATATGTTTCAGGTCCAATGTAATGATTTGCAAACTGCCCTATAACTGGATTTACTATCTTTGCTACCATTTTACAAGTCCAGGTTAAAGTTTGTTTCAAATATTTGTTTAACCTTGGTACTCTTTCTTTTTTGACAACAAAAAAAAACAATGAGTATATGAAATATATTAACTTTTCTTTCAAATTCCGGGAATACAGGAGAAATTGTACAGGATGAAAATCCAAGGGGATTTTTAATTTTCTTTATGTACAATCTAAAGACATACTTGCAACATTTACTTTTTTGTCACACAATGATTTACACATTTAGTGGAAAAACTTTTCCAAATCAAAACTGTTGCTGCTTGATCTTGCACAAAAGTATGTTCTCATACAAATTCAACTTGGATTCATACATTTCAAAAAGATCATTATGATCACAGTTTCATAATGTCTCCTCTGTGAAAGTCCAATGTTTGTTTAACCAACCTATGCAAACGACCTCCCTACGGAGACAGCACTTACTTTGATTAAAACCCCGTTTGTGAAAATCAAAAACAGATGTTATGCGGGACAAAACAAGCGTCCTTCAAAATGGGTTTCAAAAGAGCGGTTTTGTTTTTATGGAACATTATTTTTAGCAGAGCAGGCAGCTTCAATTAAAATTGCTATTATAGCAGAATGCAGAACATCATGCTGAATCTGTGCATTTGTGAATGTTGTATCTCACACAGAAGATTGACAATAAAGTTGATTTTGACTTGATGCTAGAAGCTTCTCTGTCCCAGTTTAACATTAACTTTGGCTATCTGGACATTTTTGTGTTAGTCCATCTTGAAGCCTTGGTTAAAAATGAACCCTGACCTGGCATGGCTGAGCAGGGCTTTATCATTTATATGTTGATCTGTGTTCGCTGGATGTGTGGATAAGTAACTGCTTGCTACTGTAAGTAGCATAACAACTTTGAAAGTTTATCATATTGGAGGTTTGTTGCTAAATTCTGCCACCTGGTGGGCTGAAGAGATTAAATCATGCACCTGAAAGTCTTAGAGCTAATCATTATACTACGTAGCCATTTACTCACCTTCTGTGTTGGATGTATTTGATGAGAACAGCAGCAATGACAACCAGCACTACCAACCCCTTAATGATGATGTAGGTCTCATCACGAGGGAGATCTGTGGTTGAAGTCAGGTGTGTAGTCAGCCTCTATCACCACATTGTGCTCATCAACAAACTGGCAGGTGTATCTCCTGTTGGTGCCACTCTTACGCTTTAGTTCCTGGTTCATCCACCCAGCGGATGCTGCTCCGTTGACAAGGACCAAAACCTGTGTGTCTCAACATGGAGCACTTTAATGCGACTTCACTGTCTCTCCTCGGATCAGCATCATGTGGAGATGGAGAGACTGAAACAAGATATGTCATCGCTTAAAACGTGGCTTAACAACATGTTAGACATCTTCCAGGATGACCCTGGCAAGTTTCTTTCCTTCTTCTGTCATCAATGTTTTTCTTTGTTTGAAGGTGGATTGGACCAAATGAAATCAAGACATCTCTGTGTTTTTCAAGAAAAAACAAGGAAAACAAAGAAAAAATGATAACCAACCACTGGAGATGATGCCCGTCCACTCCATCTACACTTGCTTCCTCAAACTTGATGGTGTGACGGAGACTTTCGTTAATTGCCCTCAAAATGTGCCAAAAGTAGAATTCCCATTTGATAATATCAATGACTGTTTATGGAAATGACTCACTTGTCAGAACACTTAGATATGGACAGATATCCTGATTAGAGTGTGTCCGCTGCCGACAGGTGTAGTGACCAACATCCTCTGCAGTGACGTTGGTAATGACCAAAGAGCAGTTAGTGTTCAAATTTAGACTGGCAGCTCGGGGAGGCTCTTCAGAATATTACCGTTCTCTAACACAGTCAAAGATTCTGATAGATCTTGGTTGTAAAACCATTCAACGGTTGAGCATGTGGTTTCAGGGGATGATGCGGTGTCACAGTGTAGAATGGCATCTTGTCCAACTCTTCTTTAGACAGAAGTGCATTTTCCACTAATGCCTGATAGGAAATAAATAAGACATCACGTGTGAAATAATCTGCAAGAAGATGTCAATTTTTTTAGTTATGGAACTTTAGGAACTATTCATGTCTTACCTCCACTGTTGAATCTATACTAAAGAATCACACAGATCTGTACGATGTTATTCTCTGAGTGTAATATATGTTGTACTTTATGTATGAACTGACTTCATGCATTTAAAATATATTTGAATCACATTACTGATTGTAAAAAAAATACTTTTGTGTCTTGTCTCACACAACATTTGGCTTATTTTCAAAGCTTATTAAAAGGTGCCTCTAAAACAGGAAGATTATGGCTGGTTCCTCTTATTAATTACAACTAAAGTTTAAATAAGAAAAAAAAAGAGACTTACCTTGAAACTGAAGTACCAAAATGAGAGTACATTCAAGTAAAATGTTGCGTCCATTCTGTCAGACGTTTATTCTCTGCTACAAATATGTGATGATGCCGTTTCCTCTCAGTGGTTAGCTTATTGAGAAAAATGTTTTGTCCATCACACTGCTTGACGTACAGTAAGTCTAAGAGAGTAACACTTACCTTGCCCTTTAAACAGACAGCACACAGCAGCCAAAAAAACACCATTAGGCCTGTCTAACATTTTGCATAAAATAAAAATAAAAACACCAACATTCATGATCAATGAGCAGCTTTTAATCTGAAAATAACCTAACTTTTCTTAGTGCAATCTATGTTGCTCACAGTAACAACACAGAGTAATGGGAAAGGTTGTCATTTACAAAAAAAGACCAAAAGTCTGCAGTTTTGTTTCTGTTATAGATATGAAGTATATAAAACAAAATGGAGGATAATAGATGGCAGGTTTGTTCATTTCAACCTCAACAAAGGCAGTGCACTTGATGCCCTCTGGCTCTCATTATCTTTCAAAATAAAAGCCTGAGCCATATACAGGCCTTTAGTTTAGCATGCTATCAGTTGTAAGAAACATGAACTACAGCTGAAGATGATGGGAATGTAATTAGTTATGCAGGTATTTAGTCAATATTTTAATATTGGACTACCTTTTTATGGTGGCAGATCAAAGTTAACACAATTAATTATAAGAGAAAGACAAAGGTGTGTAAAAGGTGAGCCATGTCAGTCGAAAATGCTCACACCTGAATATACTCTATATCTTTGTAGCTTCAAATCCAGTCCTTATTGGATTCCAATGTAAAATACAGAGGAGACAAATCCAAACTCAACTCAACAGCCGTGCATGGCATGAAAGATCACTGCACATTTGTAGTCCATGTTACAGTAGCTTCATCAGAATAAATGTATTCAACACTGCACAGTGCATATTATGGAAGCTTTATAAAAAGATGAAAACAGCACAGCCACAGTGCATATGCAGTAGCTTCATCTGAATATAAGCGCATATTACACCAGAATATATAAAGTCCATAAAACAGCCTCAGCGCACATTACAGCAGTTTTTAACTATGTCTATTTAATGGAGACATATCCTAAATATATGTCTCGTTTTACGCTCTACCTGCTTCTTTCTGAGGCAGTGTCTCTACCATCTTAGGTAAGAAGACTTCCAGGAAATGAAATAAGTCATGAAACACTCCTGTCTTGTCGCCAACTACTATACAAACACACACAGACAACACTTGTGCATAATACACTAGCTTCACAAAAATGTGAAAATAGCCCAGCAAGGTGCATAGCTTCATTTGAATATATATAAACAGTACTGGATGGCATGTATTAGAGTAGCTTCAACACAATATAAAAGACCACTGAACAGAATAGATGTACACACCACTGCACATCTAAAGTGCATATTAGAACAGCTTCATTTAAATATGAAAACAGCACAGCCACAGTGCATTTTTAAAGTAGCTTTACCTGAATATGAAAACAGCACTGCACAGCTAAAGTGCACATTAAAGTAGCTTCATTTAATAAAATAGCACAGTCACTTGGGATATTACTGTGGCTTTGTCATAAAAAATATAGCACTGTTTGCAGCAGCTTTATCAGAATATATGCGCACGTATAAGCACTACACGGCCGCACTGCTCTCACACACACACACACACAGCCACTTACCTGCTGCCCCGCTTCTCCTAACTGCTTCCATTGCCTCCGGTTTTCCACTAGCTAGGGCTTCTTGTTGTTTAGTCGTCTGTTTCTGCCCCAGATCCGTTTCAATGTGCATGTCTGATCTTCTGCATGTTCCTCTTGTTTGTCTCCATCTTCATATTGTAGCTCTTCCTCATGCAAGCACTCGCGCTAACGTTAGCACAGTGCTACTGTGGTGGAAAGTTGCAAGAAGTCATTTTCGCGCACTTTCTCCCCTCAGTCAACCGCGCTTCTTTTGTTTTTGTTTCTCGACTTTTCTCTTGTTTGGCGCATTAATTCAAATTGTCACCGCTAAAAACATTTACGCGCGCTCAATCTCCGTCCTGATTCCGCCCTCACTTCACTTGACCCCAGGGCATCATGGGAAAAAGTAAAGTCTTATTTCATTTTTTTACTCAAGAAAAAATAGGTACATTTACAGTATGTACACACAAAACTGTCCATACCAATGGTTCATATGAAAAGTAAAAAATATATATATATAAAGAAGAAAAGTGATGCAAAATAAAATAGATAGTGCATATGTGTCAAATATATTGTTTAAAGGGCCCATGTCATGGCCATTTCCACTGATCATAATTACATTGTTGAGGTATACTAAAATAGATTTATACTGTGCAATTTTCCAAACTCACATTGGTTTCGCATACAGCATCTCTGTCAAGCATGTGTATTCAGCAGTATTCACTTTCTCCACTAAACGACTCGTTGGAGCTCTTGCCCCCCCCCCTCCCTGTGAGCCTAGTGTGCTCCGATTGGTCAGCTCGGCCACTCTGTTCTGATTAGTCAACCACCAGAGAGGCTCCGCCCGCTTTTTTCGGGGAACATCAGTGTAATAATGGCGTCGGTACAGCTGATATTTTATATTAACTAACCGAACTGAACCTACAACTGTTGTTATAGAAGAGTGTGACGGCCCCAGGGCCTTTGTGCAGGTGTGTTGCAGGCAGTACTCGAGTTGAAGGGGGATGAGGGGGGATGGCATCCCCCCTGAAATAAAAACGGTCAAAAATCATCCCCCTTCTAAAACTGCCATCCCCCCTTTCCATCCCTTATGTCATTTTATCAATGAACGTGGCACTGGTATTACTGCTATTTCAACATTAATTTTGCGCATATTGAGTAAAATACTGTGGGCGAGGGAGCACGCACACATGCAATGACATTTTTACCAAGTCACTGACGCTATGCTATGCGAGTGCCCTAGAGGGCGCCAGAGCGCCGTGATGCGCCTGTTTGATTGATGCCAGAAGCTGCATAGCAGCACTAGCGCAGGTAACGGTCATCACAATGGCCAAGCGACCAGGAGGACAACGCGATCTGAGGGACTTCATATTTAAAAAGACTAAAAATAACATTTCAGGTAAGTCGAGAGTCAGTAATCTTAGTCATTACTCATTAGTTACTCATTTAGTCACCAAAGGCGGAATCTATGGACATAAGCAGCAATAACAACTTAGTTTGGAGTTTAGCTACGTTTTTCTCTCGTGTTAGCTAGCTAGCTAACTAATTCTAGCTAGCTAGCTAAAAGATGAGGACTTGAACTTCATTAGCTAACTAGGCTAGCATTAACGTCAGCTAATCATGTTAAAAAGAGGAACACGACAAGGGACCCTGACATAACGTCAACATAGGCCGAGTTGGGAGTGAGAATGTGTTGATTCAGAAGCTAACAGAATTGAAGGTTTGATAACTATTAATTTTAAGATAATTAACTCTTTCCCAGTGCATTTTTGGGCATTTCTATTCATCTCTGGAGACTCACAGAATATTTTGTTATATGAATATTTAAATAGTGATATTAAAAGGAAGGTGAGAAACTCCTTTTTCAGCCCCAAAACTGTTATTAGCCTATTATATCCAAACTTGAATGTTGGGCATTTTAATGAAAATATGTAGTTTTCTTAAAAATCAACTAGAAGAGTAATGTCACATGCTTGCATAAGAAGTCTGCTCAGTCATTGTAACAAAACCATAATGACCTTGTTTTCCTCACATAGAGGACAACCATGGCCAGGAAGCAGGACATGACACAGCAGGAGAGCGAAGAGCTAGAGGAGGAACAGGTTTGATAATTCTTAATTCTACATGTTTGGTTAAGACACTGTTATTTTTCAATTGGCCTAATACACCTCATTATGTCAGTGGACAAGAGGCAAACTAGTTTTATTATGGTTTTTTGTTTTTGTAGTGGAAAGAAAAAGAGAGGAGGAAGCAGCAGCAGGGCAAGATAGTGCTGAAGAAGATAGTGCAGAAGAAACAAGCATCCCAGATTCTGACGGCCCAAGTTACCAGGGAGAGAGCAATAATGATCAAGATATCCCTGAATGCTGGACATCTAACATGTTTAGAGAGAAGACTAAGCAATACCCATGGCTAATATGCCAAAACAAAAAACTTGGTTGTCTAACTTGCCAGAAGATAAAAGCAGTTGGGCCAAATGTTGGTGGGAGCCAGGTGCATATTGCTGACGAGTGGTCTAAAGTTAAAGTGACAGCCTATGGTGCAACGAGAGCAGCACAGCTGCAGTCTCTTCGGAAGAAGATACACAAGCATAGAATGTCAGACTATCATCAAGCAGCTGAGAAAACCATGGAAACGGCAAAAGAAAAAAGAATGGAAACGTTGACTTCAGATATGCAGAGGGATCACTTCTTAACTACTGATCGAGTATTTCGCACAGTTTACAAGATTGTGAAATCCGCAAGGCCTTTCACAGATCTACCAACTGATATTGATCTGCAAGTCATGAATGGACTTGACATGGGAAGAACTTTACATTCAGACTATTCCTGTGCAACAATCAGCCGACACATAGGAAGTGAAATGAGAAAGAGAGTAGTCGGAAAGGTCCTTCAAAGTGGAACAAAATGTTCTGTTCTGATAGATGAATCTACAACTGACAGTAAAAAATCAGTTTTGATCATTTATATTAGAGCAAGCCTGGGGATGAGTGAAGAGCCACTAACATTCTTCTTGGATCTAGTTGAGCTTTCTGCTACCAATGCAGATGGAATTTATCAAGCTCTGATGAATAACCTGTCACAACATGGCTTCTCTGAAGCTATTATGAAGGAGCGCTTTGTTTGCTTTGCTTCAGACGGAGCGTCCGTCATGCTTGGAAGTAAATCAAGTGTTGCAACCAAACTTGTTGAAAAGTTTCCCAACGTGATGGTGTGGCACTGCATGAACCATCGTCTTGAGTTGAGTGTTGGAGATGCTGTTGAGGAAATTGCAGGGATGAATGATTTCCAGTTTTTCTTCGACAAAATATACAGTCTCTATCATGCATCCGCCAAAAACCGCCGCGAGCTCACTGAATGTTGTGAGGACCTTGCGTTACAGTGTCTGAACATAGGGAGAATTCTCAGCACTAGATGGGTGGCATCCAGTTATAGGACCATTAAAGCTGTATGGCAACAGTACCCAGCGCTCCACAAGCACTTTTCTGATGCCTCAGTTGATCCTAAAAGAAGATCAACAGAGAGATGCATGTTCAGTGGTTTAGCAAATCGCCTCTCTAATGCAACCTTTGTCCATAATCTTGGAGTCATGTATGATGCTTTAGAAGAGCTGTCTGAATTCTCGCTCTCCCTTCAAGACAGAAACATGACGCTCCCCAAGGCCGAAGCAAGTCTCAGTCGGCAGATCCGCGTGTTAAAGTCAATGGCAGAGCAACCTGGACCAAGGGCAGAGGAGACTCAGACAGCAGGGGATTTGAAGCTATTCAAAGGAGTGCCACTGACAAATAATTCAAGGTACAGCAGAGAAATAAACCACTAACGTTTTTTTCATGCCTTGGCTGCTAGTATTGAGACGAGAATGGGTTGCCTGCCTGGTAAACAGAGAAGCAAGGAAGAATACCAGAGCTTTCTTAACAACGTCAAAGTGCTGCAGCCGTCTAGCTGGCCAGATGCGTGTGGAGTTCGTTATGCTGAAAAGGAAATACAGGAACTCTGCACCTTTTTCAAGCTTGATAATGGCAGACAAATTCAGAGAGGGATGAGGGAATATATTGACATGGTCAGACTCAAAACTGTTGATGAAATGATACCACCAGCACCAGAAGAGCTGAAACCCCTCCTTCAAGCAGTGAACACTCTGGTCATCTCAACAGCTGAGTGTGAACGTGGGTTTAGTCAGATGAACATTTTAACCACAACTAGAAGCTCCCTAGAGGTAAAAAGCATGTCAGCCTTGCTTTTCATCAAGTGTGTTGGCCCTCCACTGAACAAATTCAGACCAGATGTATATGTCAAGACTTGGCTTCAAAGCCATTGCTTAGCTAACAATCCGAAAGCAAGAGCCAGAAAAATTGAGACCAAAAAGCATGATTATGAAAATCTTTGGAAACTTCTATGAGATGGGGGAGAGTGGAGTAGGCAGCCATTGACAACATTGGTCCTATTTTGTATTATCTTATCACTTAATGCCCTGTTAAAAAAGTAACATTGGGAATGTTGACATAAAAGATTTGTATTTGAACTGGAATAAAATGATGACGGATCCATATTTTTCAAATTTTCTTCCTCAATTTTTTCATGAAGTGTTTACTTTATATAATGATTTAATTAATCACGATACAAAATTAACCCTTTAGATACCAGTTTCGATCGTATACCAGTAACTGCTTTTTTGAAAAAATACACTAATTCAATATTCTAAAAACAAATTTGACTTTATTATTAGTATCATCAGCTGATCCATCTGAATAATAAATGAGAAGATTGATTTTGGTGCATTTTAACTTTTTGTATAATGTCAGATTGAACAAAAAGGTACGTTGGGACTGTTAACCTACAAGATTTGTACCATAGACTTCCATTATAACCACATTTTTTGATCCCCTCCCCCCCTTTAAATTAAAGTGAAAATACGTTTTTTTGCACTAATTGTCCTCTGCATTTGACACTAAATGTAAGTGGTGCCATGGCAGCCCGGGGACCGACTCCAATTCTGAGGTGCCTTGGTCAAGAGCAATGACAGGAGTATCTGAACATCCATAACATGCATGTTGTTTTAGGAGTATAATAATTATCTTTTTGCTGGTTGGTCTCCCACCCTCTGCGCATTATCAGCACAAATGATGTCCCCATATGATAAAATCCACCATCCCCCCTGATTTATTTTTACAACTTGAGTACTGGTTGCAGGGCTTACGGTGGGGTGGAGCTGAAGAGGGTAATCAGCGCGATCACGGACACCTCCGTAGCCGGTGCTATTAATCCCAGCGGCCCGGAGTCTCTCTCCAAAGCGGCTGCAGAAGGACGAACTCGGTGATTCTCTCCCCTCGACCACCTATCTCTGCATTTACCACAATAAATGTGCCGTGGTTTTGTAAACTCGTGTATGTCTCCTTGCCTTTCCGTTGTGGCCTACGAGCCGGTCATAACAAAGAGTAAGTTATTTTTACCTGTAATAAACTACTACTGTTTGATGAGAAATCAAATCATGGTTTGCTATATATGAATGATATGTTAGAGGAGCAAATCATTCAGGGAAGAAAGGATAGGCCTACTAAGTATTTCCATTAAACTTTATTTTTAGAAATGTACAAAATGAACATATATACACGGTATATCATCCATTCCTCCTCTTGCCTGCGCACAGCCGGTGCCTTTTAGCACGAGGCCTCAGTAGTAGTAGAAGTCCCGTCCCCGTCATGGATTGTCCGCCAGGATCTGGCTGGACGAAATCAAATGCAAATCACAAAATATTAGAGAAACTTAGTTGTTTTAGATTCGTTAGTAGTAGTTGTAGTAGGAGTGTAATGAACAGCTTGCCTGCTAATATGCTAACCTAGCTTTGTTTACCTTGGTAGCTAACACGATATGAACGTTAGCTTGGAGGAACGGCAACTAGAATGCAGTGTAATAAAACTACTATGAACAAAAGCTAGTGGTTCATATTAGGCTAGCAATAACGTGTTTATAATTGCAATCGTATACGGGTATTCTGCTACGTTCGGTCATACAATTTAACTTGCATGAATACATTGTTTTGCGCTAGCATACAGCTAGCCTCGTTAGCTATACATGCAGTATATCTACTGTCACAATGTACGGTAAATCACCCGGAGTATACTGTATGAGTATTCCGTGTGTGACTGCAGACATTCTCCTGCCATGACAAACATGTAAGGCCATCTGCTGACATTGTAGTTGATATATTTAAACGCTAGCAACGTAGCATCACAAAAATGTTTTTCCGACCAAACCTAGCTCTAGCTCCGTGTGTTAGATCGGTTGCATACACGCTACGCCAGCTATAATGTAATTACGTTTCGCGACTGACCGCACGGCAAATCACCCGGAGTATACTGTCAATAGGTATTTTGTGTGTGAATGCAGACATTCTCCTGCTATGAGATACATGTATGCAAGACCATCTGCTGATATTAGAGTTGATATATGGAAACTCTAGCAACTTAGTTAGCACAGTTAGCACTGTGTCAATGGCTTAGCAGTCCAACACAGTTTACACATTTAAACAGTCTTGTTTGATAAATACACAAATAACAATGCAAACTTACAGGTTGTGTACCCGGATCTTCCCATGCTCCAAACGGTCCAAACAAGCTGTGCATATCCGGCCTCAAACTGGGCAATGTTTTGGAAGCTTTCGTCTGTGAAATGCCGGTTCTTCGAACCTCTGGAGGAACACGCCACTGCTGGTGTGGCCATAGCTCTTCGGGATTGGTCCATTTTGTTCCGGGTACCGCATGACATCAGGCGGTACCCGGAACTAAATGGAAGACTCAAATGGGCGGTGACGTATCTCCAACGAGGCGTTTTGGGGAGGTATTTTCTGTGTTAGAGTTTTACTCGCTACAGGGTGTACTTTGAGGGTTTTGACTCTGCACACCGTTTACATGCATAAAAACCTTCATAACACACAAGGGGATGGGGAATAACCGGAAAAGCATGACATGGGAGCTTTAAAATTACCTTTTTAAACCTGACGTTTTTTATCATGACGATTAACTGTAACAGTTATCATTCAAAATGTCCAATCTGATGAAGTCCTCCAATAATAAAAACATTCAAAAATATATATTAATTACAATAATAATCATATTATAAATATTTGTATTATTATCATTGTTATTAGTATTGTTTGTTTATTTTTATATCATTATTCTTATTGATGTTGTTGAGTAATAAATATGGTTTAAGGGCATTTTAAGCCACATTTAAATTGTTCAAAGAGCATTTAAAGAGTATGTATATTATTAAATATACTACAGATATGTGCATAATTTTATATTTGCCTCTTTGAAAAAAAATTGAAATAAAGTCAAATGCAAGCTTTTTGTGCAGAAAGTCTATAATGTTTTTAAGAAAAGTATGATTTACGATAAATGGGGCGAAGTTCAGGCAGTCAACTCGAGCACCAATCAGACATTAAAGGTGGGGTAGGTAAGTTTGAGAAACCGGCTCGAGATACACTTGTTGTTATATTCCATGGAATGCTCTTAACATCCCGATAGCAATGAATATCTTAAGTGCTTTGACAAAAAATCCATAAAAAAATGTCATCTGTGGAAGCCGTAGTACTGTAAAAAGCACGACCAATCATTTTAGCCGGCCCGGCTAAAATGACTGGATGGCCTACCTGCCTGTCAGCCTTCCATCTGTGCACAAACGTATCTCGTGCCCTCATTGGTCATGTGCGCGTTCGTGTGTGTTGGAGGAGGGGCTCTGTAAGGAAGTGGCAGATTTTTTCCGGCTGTGTATTTTCAAATTCTAGCGCACTCGAGCTGGTTTCTCCAAAATTACCTACCCCACCTTTAACACGTGACGCACCTCGTCCCTCTTACAACCAACCAAACACATTCTCCTAAACATGCCGCTCTATTTAAGCTGCCAGGTCTTCCTGCCTCTGCCTCGCTATGCTGCTGCTGCCACTGCTGTGTTCACTTGCTACTGCTACGTTCATGTTCCTGCTGCTGTGTTTCATGTTGTTGCTGCTCGCCTGCCCCAGCTTCCACCCCAGCTTCCACCCCAGCTTCCACCCCAGCTTCCACCCCAGCTTCCACCCCAGCTTCCACCTGTAGGCTCGGGGGATAGTTATCTAATCATCACTCAATGTTCTTTGTTAATCTGTGGAGTGATGAGGCCCGAGCCAGACGCCAAACTCAAACTATATGCTGCTTCTAATAAACATATTAAGAAACACGTGAGATGTCTGACTGAACTTAAGGAAATGATTAAATATGATGTGGAAAACTCGTACTTCTGGTCAATCTTTACGTTGCTGAAAGAAGACCAAACTATGAGCCTTAATTGTCCTTTTTGAATAAATGTTTATTAAAACACGAAATCTGACAACAGAGAAGACGTTGGTATACATGGACACTGCCGTCTTTAAACTCACGATGACATTCACTCTTTGACAGTATTTCCCACATATTAGCATACATAAATGGAAAGCACTGAAGGATCTAAACTAATTATAGCAGTGTACATTTTTGGACATGGGATATCAGACTACAGACTACAAATGTATAGGAGAAAAACAGTACAAGACATTTTTAGCTAAACAAAATTCAGTCATTCAAAATCATTTGAAGCTCAATTAATCAATTTATGTGCCTTCATTACGAAAGAAAACTCCCCAAACAGCGTGAAAACACCTCTGCATATTAAAACCAAAGCATATAAGACCTTCTTTATTTACACATTCAGCAATACATCATCCTATAAGTTGAGTTCATCTGATGTATGGTACGTTTACTGTCTTTTAGCTCCATTTTTGGTCTCCACCACCTCCTGAGAAACGTCCTGTCGTTGTGTACACAGAAAGCAGTCAGACAGATATTGTAAACTAAAATGTAAAAAGAGTCAATGGTTTGAAATCCCTGATGGTTTTTGAGTTTCTGACGAGCTGAAGATGTTGATCAGGGCCACCTAGCATTAGCAAGATGGACTCCCCCATTCTCATACCTGACGTCTTCATCATTCCTAAACTTTGAAGCACAACACAAGAAAAGGGATTCTTAAGAATAATTTCAAAGGAACGAAACAAAGAGAATAGTAACGACGGACTAAAATAAAAAATGTAATTGCTTAATATTAGTCTTAGTTTCATTACTCACTTTGTTTTTATCCTTAAGAATGCATTTTGTGTTACCTAGGGGGGAAAGAAGAAAGAAAATAAGTATTACAATTCTATGATATACCAGTTCAACCAAAATTAAGATCTGAATTTCCTTACATATCCTTTTGATGATTAGGACGGTGCTAACAATAATCAGGACCACTCCTGCAATACGCACAGCCCACATGGCGTAGCTATGAGGCACTACTGTGATATTATCTGAATAGAAGTACAATATTAAAATCAGATATTTGAAAAACCAATATGCAACGCTTTAGTATCTGGTGGGCTGCATTTTCTCTTACCTGGATTGGATATTTCCGTCTGGTTCCCGCCTAGGAAGTCAGGTGTGTAGTCAGACTGTATCTTTGTCACGCTGTCCTGATCAAACCGACAGGTGTATTTCCTGTTGTGGCCGCTCTGCTGCCTCACAGTCAGAGAGGAGACACATTTCTCCTGTCCGTGGAAATGGTACCCGACACCTTCATCCAGCAGCACGGTTCCCGTCTCATCCACCCAGGGGATGGTGCCCTTTTGGCAAAAACCGGATGTACTGTGACTAAAGAGAGAGCACTTTAACTTGACCTCACCGTCCCTCATTGGATCAGCATCTAGTGGAGATGGAGAGACTGAGAGAAGACAAGTGAACTCTGTGAACTCAGGATAGAAAATGATTTACATCTTCAAGTTAAAAGAAAACAGTTAAAATAATCAAGTAAAGTCATAGGACATAATGAAGATGTAAAATGGGACACTAAAAATACACATTTACAACGTATAAAACACCTAACGCTAACCAAATGTCCCCCCCCCTTAAGGCAAGGGAAAATAAGTTGGTCTATCTTACAAAAAGTTACCAAGTAGGCTACCAACTTAATCTATTCCAAGTCAAGTTAAAGACCACATCTAGTCAAGCCCTGGTAAAGACCAATTCAAAAGCAAAGCAAACCAAATCCAGTCCTGTTCAAAATGGGTATTTCCAATGCTGCTTTCACGCCTAATATGGTCAAAATAGCTTGGATAAAAGGTCCTTCTTGTTAATGCATCCAAACAGATGATAACATTACATTTCGAAAGAATGTATATGTACGTTAAAAGTAGACATTTATGAGTCTGGGAAGGCATGAGTTCAATACCAGTGCAAGACATCCAGAAAGTGGAACTATAGCCCTGCTACAAGAACCTGACAAGTTAAAATGAATCCACTCACTGAGTCAGAATCAGAATCACAAGTGAATATGGTGAAAAACGGCCGATAGAAACGACTCACTTGTCAGAAGATTCAGATACACCTCCTCGCTCCCCCCACACTTGTAAAGTCCAACATCCTCAGCAGAGACGTTCTTCAAGACCAAAGAGCAGTCAGAGTCCAAACTCCTGCTAACAAAGTCTATCCCAACATCAGGAAGAGTTGCATCTCTGTTGAAAACCCAAGCAACGTTTGAGCAAGTTGGGTCAGAAAATGATCGACCAACACAAGGCAGAAAGGCATTTTCTCCAGGTCTTGTGTAGACGATTTGTCCGTGGATGCCTGCTGAAAATAAAAATGACAATATTTGACACATACAATTATCTGAATACAGTAAATATCTGATTATAAAGATTCCAAGAAACACCACAGTGTATTACATTATAAACACATACAATAAACAAGATAATGATCCTGCTTTTTACCTCAGTTTATACCAAGCTAGGCTAAACTTCTCAGGACTGTATCTCCAAATTACAAAAAATGTATTGAGGAATTTCGGCCAATTTCTTTAATGCTTTTTTTTTTTACGTCAACACATTTTACCTGCAAAGTAGACGTTAATTGCCTATAATCAAACTAATCAGTAATAATCTTCATTGTGCTGATATGATACTTGATGGTATTTATGACAAGTTTTTATATTTCCTTTCTATCTTCTCTTACACAGTTGTCATTGGCATGTTGCATGAAGCAGAACATGTTGTAATTCTCCCTAAAGGCCACTAGATGCCACTGTTTCAATGCCCCAGTGTAACAGTCTGTTACACTGGGGTACAGCATAACAGAAAAGGGCCCTCCAGAAAGAGGATAAATGTGATTTAAAATGTGGTTTTGCATGATATAGATAGAGATTAATAGTAAATAGAGATAAATAAAAGCATAGATTAAGATAAATGTGAGACAAAACCCAGTTTCATACCAAGGCTGGCCTTTCTTAGACGTTTAACCTTGTCTGGTCTTATTCTGTATTCCTCTTACTGTCACTTTAAAGACACAACTAAAAATATGTAGGAGGAAATGTGCATGTTGTCATATATATTTTCAGCTGCACTGTCAAGTGAAGTGCCATCGTCGAGAGGAAGTAACACCCCCTGCTCTAGATGCTTATCTACTAGAACAAGCACGATACGATAAAGATAGAGATAACCACAACAAATAAGAACATTTCAGCAGTAGTAAAATGTTAAAGGTACTGTTAAAATAATGTAAACATTGGAAACATGTGATTATTTACAGAGCGTCAATACAGGTTTTAATGGAAAAGAGCATTTTTAAGCCAGTCAGAAGTAGGGTTGCAAAGGGGCGAAACATTTTCGGTAAATTTCCATGGGAAGTTAATTGAGCTGGGGAATTTTGGAAATATTCCATATTGGAAACTTTCCATGGGAATAGTGGGAATGTATGGGAACTAACTGGGAATTGAGGGTAATGTAATCTAATTGTATCGTATCCAAGCATAAATATAAACATTTTGTTTTGTCATAAGAAAACATCCATGCAAAATGATAGAATTAAAAAACACGACATTTCAACAGATTTATTTGTAAGTAGAACAGGACAAGTTTTAATAATTGTATTGAACAATCATTTGTTTCATTGAAGAACAAAAACATGAATGTTGAGTTAAATATTACTTCTAGAAATCATCTGTGCATGTGATGGAGGAATGCACAGTGCCTGTAGGGGGTGTGGTCTCAATAGCCATGCAGTAAGCAATGTGCTATGTGCATGTGATTGAGGAATGGCATGGATATTCAAGTGTACTTGAATGGCATCTGTTTGTTTTAGTCAAGATTATGCTAAAATATACTTTCCCCAACTATATTTAAGTTCCCTATGAAGAGCCAACCTTACATTTAGAAAATTCCCTTAAATTTCCGTTTATTCCCTTAAATTCCCATGGAAAGGTTCCATCTTTGAATATTCCCGGAATTTTGCAACCCTATTCCGAAGCACACAGTATCATCCTCCAAGGGTTAACCAATAGCATTTCTTAAATAATCCACACATAGTAATCTTAATGCGATTATGTGATGTTCATGAATTTGTTCCCCAAATAGAAAACTATTTCCTTGTGTTGGAAAGACAATTTGAAAACTAAATATATTATCTTGGTAAGCTTACTCTTCATTTTTAAAATGTCCTTAACCTAAGCGAAGAACACTAATTGGTGAATCCTTGAAATCAAACTTCACTTATCAAATAGAAAGAAATCATGGACATGGATAAAAACGTATATCATTATAAAACGAAATGTTCTTATAATTGTCAGAATCCCCCAATCAAAAGGTTGGACAAAAATAATCCAGATATGTTTTTGCTTCCTGTGCTGGATTAATGTTCCCCTGCTATAATAATTAGTAACTGTTGCATAAACAGAAACTCTTAAATAGCAAAAGACAAACAGAGCACTTACCTTCAAAATTAAGCACCAAAATGAGTATTATTGCCAATCGAGCCATCCTCTTCTTCTCTGGAACCAAACGACGATGTTTGAGGGCTTGTTGTGTCCGGTACAGAGCTTTCTGTCGATGGTGAAACTTCCTTTTTTGTGGTTGGATGTCTGAGTTAATTATAATACTTTTTGCGAAACAGCATCCGTCCGCCTTTCACTGTTTAACCTTTCACTTGGAAAAAAAGTTTGAATGGGAAACTGAGGTCACAGATTTTCCGACGAAATGCTGGGTGGGATATTGATTAACCTTAGCAACAAAGACAATAACACATTAACTTTCTGTATCGGATGTGATTCAGTTAGACACTAACTTCAAACTACACTAAATCCACCTCATTTTTAACAATCGCAGGTACAATCTGGTAGGAAGACAAGGCTTGAAGAACATTTGGTTGAGGTGCACTAAACAGTGTATTAATTAACAATGTCAGAAATATTTTAAAGATGGTTTTATGTCTCTACTTATGGGGGAGCCGTTCAATTGTCTTTTAAATTGAAGATACAAGGCTTTCCCGTGATATTCAAGTGACTGTAGATAGTGAGCAACCATCAGGTGAAGGACAAAACACCATGAAGACATTTAAAGACGGTAAAATGCTTTTATTGTTGTGATCAGACTCAGTGTATTTTGATTTGAAATGTATAGAGTAATGTCATCTGCATATAACGTGATTCTAGTTCAACATCGTACAAAAAAATGACTTGAAATCCAACAGCAGCTTCACAGATAAATGAAATGAAACATTTTGAAACATATTTTTTGGAAAAATCTGCACCAATAAAAATGTCTCCAATGCAGTTTAGGGTCAAAAGGATAAGGCTGGCAATATTCTGTATTTGATCATTGTCAACTTATCAAGATGAAGACACTGTATATACCCATAACTAATCGTGTGTTTCAAAGTCTGATATATCTTCTCTCTTCTGTTCTTAAAAAATGTAGTGTCTCTACTTTAAAGAGTCCTCTCCTGCTGATGTTCAGGTGTATATCAGTATGTAGTGTCTCTACTTTAAAGAGTCCTCTCCTGCTGATGTTCAGGTGTATATCAGTATGTAGTGTCTCTACTTTAAAGAGTCCTCTCCTGCTGATGTTCAGGTGTATATCAGTATGTAGTGTCTCTACTTTAAAGAGTCCTCTCCTGCTGATGTTCAGGTGTATATCAGTATGTAGTGTCTCTACTTTAAAGAGTCCTCTCCTGCTGATGTTCAGGTGTATATCAGTATGTAGTGTCTCTACTTTAAAGAGTCCTCTCCTGCTGATGTTCAGGTGTATATCAGTATGTAGTGTCTCTACTTTAAAGAGTCCTCTCCTGCTGATGTTCAGGTGTATATCAGTATGTAGTGTCTCTTCATGTCTCCATGCTTTAATGTTCATAAAGCTCTTTTTCTCATACTGCCTGTGCTGCAGCAGCTCTTTTCACCCTCTGTCTGAAACCAGAGCCCAGTCTGCTCTGATTGGTTAGCTGGCCGGCTCTGTTGTGATTGGTCAACCAGCTTAGAGATGTCCCGCCCCTTAGCCTATCACGTACAATGTGTTGGAGCGCTAGCCAATAGAGTGTTACAGAGTGATGTCACTAAGTTATGGAAGTAAACAAAGGACAACACATGATTTTTTTTTCAATTCGACCTTGTGAAATCTTTTTTGGTAACAATGAACAAATGTTAAAAAAAACAGCTTGTAAACAACGTAAAAGTTGGCGGACCAAACATGACTGAAGACGCATTGTAACAAATGACAAAAATATTTTAAAAAACTAAGAAAATTAGAATAGAATACTTATTAGCCGGACTTGACTAAACAAATAAATTAAATAACCGTATGCAAGACTAAAGTGCTCTAAAACTGTTTGTGTTATAAAAACTAGACAAAGTCATATATTAATACATGTTTACAAAAAATTGACAAAATAAATATTGTAAACCAAAAACTAAGAGAACAGATGTAACAGTTGCCATGTTAAAGAGATATTAGGGAAAGTACAGGGTATGCTCTGAGGGTTGAACGTCTCTCTGCAGATGTGATGTTATTCTGGGAGCTGGAAACATGTTGTAATCATTTCCTGAAACAGCATGTCATTGCCACGAGCCATCGAACAATACCGTTTCTTTCCTGAGTCATATTTAAAAAAGAAAGTAGTATTTTTGGACATAATGCTGCGAATTCAGCATCATTCTCACCAAGTAAAAAAAGGCTCTATTCTATGTAACAAAAAAAACTAACATACATCTAAAAAATAAATGAGTATCGTTTTGTTGTGCTTCTCCTTCTCCCTCTGCTTGTTTTGTTAGTGTAACACACCACAAGATGGCGCTGTCCTCTCGTCTGTGAGCTGTCAGTCTGTACAGAGTGTGAGACATTCAAATCACATCTCAATCATAACACTGAGTATAAAACCTAAAGTTGTGCGTGTGTTCCTGATTGTGCACTGAACTCAGAACACTGTTTGGTCTGTTGTGGTTTGTGTATGAAAACACTGCAGTGACTACATTTCATCTGCAGATAGTTATTTCTCTGATATCTTCCTCAAAGTGTTTCGCTTCTTGGTGTCCGGGATCCTTCATAGCAACAAAATGGACTCTTATAGGAAGCTCAGAGATGCACTCCTGAAATCTAAGAGACAAATTCAATTACTATTACAATTGTACTCTTTTTTCGCAGTAATCAACGCGCGCTGAATTAGCCTTTTCTTGCTGTAACGTGCCCAGTTGGTCACAAAGAAAGAATTTAAAAGCGGCTATCATAGATTTTCAATTAGATAAATGTATGGTAATTCAATATCTACAATGGTGAAGTATTGCAATATTTATATGTTATCAGTTTTGAAACGGGCTGAATGCGGTAATGTTCGTGGAGATTATCTCCACATACATTTACTCATTATGTAGTCACAGGAAATGCCTTTTTTTGTCTCTGAGCTTGATGCTTTTTCTTCCAAATGTGTCTTCAAATAGTGGATTTTTTAGGCCTTTGTGATCAGCCGAAGAGCTGTTAATATATTTAAGGGAGTAATGGAAGAGTCAGGAGCAGCCACAGTGACTGACTTATGGCAACAACATTATTGCTTTGCTTGTTATAGTCGCTCCTAATATTCTGGGATGTGCAGTATTTAACCACATTTGCATTTCCTCCCAAGTAAATAGGATATCGCTTTATCAATCGACTGAAAACTGAAAGATTACCACTTTAACTCGTATGCATCGATGTGTCAACAAGAAAAGCGGCAAATAAAGGAGGGTTTCTGTAATTTTTCTCAACCTCCCTGGACTTAAATGTCATCAATTTATCACAAAGTTTGCATATTATTCTGCCGACTAAAAGAAAATGGGCACAAGCATTCGCAGCTACTTCTTGTCTTGAATATGCAAGCAGCACTAAAGTGCGTTTTATAATGACCGCATCTACCCGAAGCAGCTTGGAACCAGATGTGAGTTGTTCTCCTTCTTCCACAGCTAACATTACCACTGTCATACTTACAACATTTACAGTCAGAGGATGATTCAAGTAAACTCAGGAGATGTCGGCTCTGTGCAAAACCAAACCAAACGGCTCTGTAGTTCTTCTTCACTGCCTCCAAACGAAAAGCTTCACCTGGAGTGTTTTCTGTAGAGCAAACGTGTGACGGCGATCTACGAACTGGAAGTCAGTCCTTGTTTAAAAGGCAGATTCACATACAGTAATCCATCTAGGAGCACTATGCTTCACACAAGAAGAGCAGCAGTAATCCTCTGAAGTCAGCATTCACCCTCAGCGTCTTATTGGTCTCCACATCCAGGGTTTGTAATCATCAATCAGCGTCAATAAAGTTCACCTTGAGGTCCTTCACATGTGTGTGATGCCCACAGATGTGCCCGAGCAGCAGGGAGACCTTCCTCCTCCTGAGATCCAGTGACTCAGCAGCATCACAGCGAGGTTTCACGGGAAAAGCTGACCGAGGTTTCAAGTTTGTCTCCGTTGGTTTTCTCTCCTGGAGAGCAGTCCTCGGGACAATTGGTAGGAAGCTAGGAAGGAGACGGAGAAAGTTAGATGGGGAACATTTAAACTAAACCTAGGAGAAAACATTCAATTCAAGGATTCAAGGCTTTTATTGTCATATGTACATAGCTACAGGGTAGTTATGACAATGAAAATCTGAGGTCACAGGCTCCTCCAACAGAGCAACACAATAAAACTGATCAATTAGTGCAAGTAAATACAAATAAAATATAGTAGAAAACATCCAAGTTATCGCTTTAAACTCTCCAATAAACCCGACACAAAACAGGCCATGAAGTTGCATGACTCTCATTTTATATATTTATGTGTATTATGATTATATCACCTTTCAAATTGTTCTTAAGAAAAATGAATATCAGTGCATTCAAACACCACCAGGTGGCGCCAAAAGAAAGCTAAGTTAAAATCCTTCCCATGCAGGTTTTAGTGGTTGTAAATTGAGGTAGCAGTAACAGTTTTGAGGAAGGACACTAGAGCGACGATGACTCAGTAGGATGATGGGAAAACGACTCAAAATTGTAAAAACGTTCTCGTCTGAAGGGTGCAGGGAACCTGGGCGGGGGTTCTGCTGTTGGGAAGGGGGTGTTCAAGGGGAGGAGGATTGTAAGCTTTGTTTGTGAAGAGGACAGATACACAAAGGAGACTTTATATCAGAGTGACAGCAGGGGAGAGTTCAGGGAAAGAGGAGGAATGTTGAAGACTGTCTGGACATAAAGCCCCTCCACAGGGAGGAGGAACTCTGAACACTGTCCTTTATAACGGCTACAGAGAGGAGAGGGAGATACACTTTACAACTGGATCCTTACACTGGACATTTAGAGCAGAAATCTGGTATTCAGCATTCAAATCTGTATTAATACCCAACATCAGTACATATACTTTAATATATTACATGTTCAATAACATTTGTAGTGTTTTTGTATAATTGTAGTGCAATGACACGTTTTTTGATTTTGATCCAAAACCGAAAAACTGACACTAAACCCAAATTCCCTCCGCGACAGATTTAAAAAAATGGTGGAGGAATTGATTAAGAATTTTAAATAAATGTGATGTATTTTGTGAAAGCAAATCCATCAACTTGAAAGTCAACAAATGTAAAAGATTGACTGACCGAAATACTTCCATGAGCTACATTTCTCTGTAAAAATATTTTTTTTTTTACATGAGTTTTTGTGTATTTTGTGTGTTCATGTACTTACTGCTTGCAGGCGGTTGTTTTCTGCTCCCATGTTGACGTTGTGTCTTTTCAGTTCTGACTTAATAAAGGCTGAAACATAAAATGAGGAAATTACATTTACATTTCAAATATACACAAATAATAATAAAAAATACACACACACACACACATACCATGTATACATCACTTCAGGGGACATTACATTGACTTACATGCATTTCCTGGAGACTTATCCTAACCTTAACCATCACATGCCTAACCCGTACCCTTAAGGGAAGCCAGTCCCCACATGTGACTGTGTAAACAGATTTAGGTCCCCACAAGGATAGTAATCACACACACACACACACACCACACACACACACACACACACACAGCCTACCAGTGAGCAGTATTCCCAGAAAGATCCAGGAGCAGAGGAAGAGGTTTCCGATCAGAGGATTATGGTGTGTCAGTTGACCCTGAATCAGAGTGAAGACGATCCCAAATATCTACACACACACACACACACACACACACACACACACACACACACACACACACCCACACACACACACACACACACACACACACACACACACACACACACACACACACACACACACACACACACACATCACACACACACACACACACACACACACACACACACACACACACACACACACACACACACACACACACACCAATTGTAGTGAGTGTTGCTTGACAGGGAGGAGGATAAACAAAGGATTCTGACTGTGATAGAGTTCACTGTGTGATACCTGAGCGAAAGCGTTGAGGAGTCCCGAAGACGTCCCCTCAGACTCGGGGTAAGTGATCTCCACTCCGAACTCAAAGCCCAGCGGCAGGTACCCCGTCATGAAGAACCTGAAACAACACAACACACTGATAAACATCAACAAACAACAACAACAACGCAAAGAAATAGTCCATGGCGATTTAATCTGAGAGCCAAGGGTTTTTTCTAACAACGCTCACACACAAAGGCATGAAAACATCCATCTGCTTCGATTGTATCTTCTATTATAGTATTTTTCTTTAATCTCTATATAATAAATCGGAAACGTTGCAAAACACAAACTTTTTAAAAGTACAATCTATTGAATTTATTTAGGTGCTTTTAAACCTATATTACATGTTTGTTTTTATTAAAAATAACCTTATTTTTTAGGAGTTGTACAACTAAAGGAATATTACACAAATCCCATTCAATACGTAATATATTATTACACAATTAATATAAATGATTACATTATTTTGTCATTTCATTTTCATTTGTTTTCTTACGGTTTTAGCCATCAACAGAAACGTGTACTGTAGGCTGTGAAGCTCAGTAATAGAAAAACAGTAAAGCATGACGAAGGGATTGAATTATACTCAGAGTGCAGAGTGGTTGATCTTCTTCTTTATGAGATCCAGGGAATAACTGGAGCTGATTTACGAGCTGACGTAATTATTCCCCCGCCCTTTCACTCTCTTTGAAGTAGAGACACTACGTACTGATATACACCTGAACATCAGCAGGAGAGGACTCTTTAATGTAGAGACACTATATACTGATATACACCTAAACATCAGCAGGAGAGGACTCTTTAAAGTAGAGACACTACATGCTGATATACACCTGAACATCAGCAGGAGAGGACTCTTTAAAGTAGAGACACTACATACTGATATACACCTGAACATCAGCAGGAGAGGACTCTTTAAAGTAGAGACACTACATACTGATATACACCTGAACATCAGCAGGAGAGGACTCTTTAAAGTAGAGACACTACATACTGATATACAACTGAACATCAGCAGGAGAGGACTCTTTAAAGTAGAGACACTACATACTGATATACACCTGAACATCAGCAGGAGAGGACTCTTTAAAGTAGAGACACTACATACTGATATACACCTGAACATCAGCAGGAGAGGACTCTTAAAGTAGAGACACTACATACTGATATACACCTGAACATCAGCAGGAGAGGACTCTTTAAAGTAGAGACACTACATACTGATATACACCTGAACATCAGCAGGAGAGGACTCTTTAAAGTAGAGACACTACATACTGATATACACCTGAACATCAGCAGGAGAGGACTCTTTAAAGTAGAGACACTACATACTGATATACACCTGAACATCAGCAGGAGAGGACTCTTTAAAGTAGAGACACTACATACTGATATACACCTGAACATCAGCAGGAGAGGACTCTTCAAAGTAGAGACACTACATACTGATATACACCTGAACATCAGCAGGAGAGGACTCTTTAAAGTAGAGACACTACATACTGATATACACCTGAACATCAGCAGGAGAGGACTCTTTAAAGTAGAGACACTACATACTGATATACACCTGAACATCAGCAGGAGAGGACTCTTTAAAGTAGAGACACTACATACTGATATACACCTGAACATCAGCAGGAGAGGACTCTTTAAAGTAGAGACACTACATACTGATATACACCTGAACATCAGCAGGAGAGGACTCTTTAAAGTAGAGACACTACATACTGATATACACCTGAACATCAGCAGGAGAGGACTCTTTAAAGTAGAGACACTACATACTGATATACACCTGAACATCAGCAGGAGAGGACTCTTTAAAGTAGAGACACTACATACTGATATACACCTGAACATCAGCAGGAGAGGACTCTTCAAAGTAGAGACACTACATACTGATATACACCTGAACATCAGCAGGAGAGGACTCTTTAAAGTAGAGACACTACATACTGATATACACCTGAACATCAGCAGGAGAGGACTCTTTAAAGTAGAGACACTACATACTGATATACACCTGAACATCAGCAGGAGAGGACTCTTTAAAGTAGAGACACTACATACTGATATACACCTGAACATCAGCAGGAGAGGACTCTTTAAAGTAGAGACACTACATACTGATATACACCTGAACATCAGCAGGAGAGAACTCTTTAAAGTAGAGACACTACATACTGATATTCACCTGAACATCAGCAGGAGAGGACTCTTTAAAGTAGAGACACTACATACTGATATACACCTGAACATCAGCAGGAGAGGACTCTTTAAAGTAGAGACACTACATACTGATATACAACTGAACATCAGCAGGAGAGGACTCTTTAAAGTAGAGACACTACATACTGATATACACCTGAACATCAGCAGGAGAGGACTCTTTAAAGTAGAGACACACACTGATATACACCTGAACATCAGCAGGAGAGGACTCTTTAAAGTAGAGACACTACATACTGATATACACCTGAACATCAGCAGGAGAGGACTCTTTAAAGTAGAGACACTACATACTGATATACACCTGAACATCAGCAGGAGAGGACTCTTTAAAGTAGAGACACTACATACTGATATACACCTGAACATCAGCAGGAGAGGACTCTTTAAAGTAGAGACGCTATATACTAATATACACCTGAACATCAGCAGGAGAGGACTCTTCAAAGTAGAGACACTACATACTGATATACACCTGAACATCAGCAGGAGAGGACTCTTTAAAGTAGAGACACTACATACTGATATACACCTGAACATCAGCAGGAGAGGACTCTTTAAAGTAGAGACACTACATACTGATATACACCTGAACATCAGCAGGAGAGGACTCTTTAAAGTAGAGACACTACATACTGATATACACCCTGAACATCAGCAGGAGAGGACTCTTTAAAGTAGAGACACTACATACTGATATACACCTGAACATCAGCAGGAGAGGAACTCTTTAAAGTAGACACTACATACTGATATTACACCTGAACATCAGCAGGAGAGGACTCTTAAAGTAGAGACACTACATACTGATATTACACCTGAACATCAGCAGGAGAGGACTCTTTAAAGTAGAGACACTACATACTGATATACACCTGAACATCAGCAGGAGAGGACTCTTTAAAGTAGAGACTACTACATACTGATATACACCTGAACATCAGCAGGAGAGAACTCTTTAAAGTAGAGACACTACATACTGATATACACCTGAACATCAGCAGGAGAGGACTCTTTAAAGTAGAGACACTACATACTGATATACCCTGAACATCAGGGCTAGGAGAGGAACTCTTAAAGTAGAGACACTACATACTGATATACAACTGAACATCAGCAGGAGAGAGGAAACTTCTTTAAAAGTGTAGAAGACACTACATACTGATATACACCTGAACATGCAAGCAGGAGAGGACTCTTTAAAGTAAGAGTACACTACATACTCGATATTAACAACCTGAACATCGAGAAAAATATGGGTCGCTTTTAAATCAAATTGACAGAGCATACCCGCAGAGCTCCAGCGGTGGAATAAGACCAGGGAGGGAGGTTGTTGAGGTTCAGAGTGAAGGTGAACACGATCATGCCCAGAAACGACAGGAGAGTACACGATCAGAGTCGTCATCCTTTAAAACACATCACAGCAGCACTCAGTTATTTCATACTTTGATTGGCAGTCACCAATCAGGGACAAGTGTGTCTACTCCTGATCATCCTCTGCATGTTCAGGGTATGATTTATTTCCCTCACACTTGATCTACACGACAGGTTTGGTTGGGACGGGATTAAACTCCCTTCGACTTAAGTGTCTCACGTTTTATTTCACCTCATCAACCTCCCAGCTGTACGACTTGTTTTGTTCTCAAACGAGCGTAAGACGCGTGAGACAAATCGTTGACGAAGCTTTAAGGGAAGTATATCTCAGGATTCCATTGATTCCAGGGAAGAAAAAACACCCAAAATGATCTGGTTTGTTATAGAAGATATACATTAAGCATTTCAATAAATCCTCACAGGATAAAATCACAAGAGAGACCTTAAAACAAGCTCTGTTGCAGAAAAATAAATTCAATGCAGGGAGGTTTGTCCAACCGGCTGTATCCTTAAAGAGTCTGAAGTTAATTTGGTTGTAAATATTATAAATTGTAGTCCAAATAAAAGAAGGCTCCGTCCTCTCATACAAACACATTCCTTGCCCCTAGAAGCTCTGCTATGTTTAACAGACCCTCTAGGTCTGCATTACAAATGTAAACAGATCAAACACCCAACGTTGTAATAGAGAATGGCAAAGGATCAGGAGGAAAAAAACACAGAATTTGTCCATAAGATGTTTATAAGTATGTGCAGTTGTTAAAAAGAAAATAGAAATGTACTGTAGAGACAGAGATTGTATTCGAAGTTTGAAAAAATACCAACAAAACTTGGCAATATTATATATATATCAGAAATCATTTTAATGGTATAGCCGCTAGCGAATATAATTTTCGGAAAATGACTGCATTGCAAAACACGTTCAATGTTTAACAAAAGTTGGGAAGATTCAAGTGTGTGTGCGTGTTTCCTACTTGTATGTCTTGGTGTGGTCCAGCCACAGCCCGCAGAGGATGGAGCCGACCATCCCAGCAACAACCAGAGTCAAACCAATTCTCCCAGCATTCAACTCCTGGTTCTGAGGAGAGGAGAGGATATAGGATATGTTATTAAATTGTTGCAGTGATGATGTATTTTTTAAGGCAGACAAGTTAGCATTGCAAAGGTTCCATTTACAAAAAGCCAATGGATTTTTCGATTGGCTTTTGGATTATTGCAGAAAATAATGTGGCAAACACACGTTTATATTCAGCAGGATAATCTCCACATATAAACACCACGTTATTACTTTTTAAATAAAAAGCTAACATTAGGCTATAAAGCAACTACAGCACGGTCACATGACTTCACGTCAGCACCCAACACCGCTAAGCTAAAGGTGGCTAATGTTGGGCTATAGAGTGGCGAAGTCAAGCCCATCTACTTCCGGTCCATGGGACCTTATTTCGGAAAAATAATGTATTGAAGTCAATGGAGAGAGAAAACGTATCTTTTGATCCCGTTTGAATTGTGCCATGAATTACACATATGATGTTTGTCAATCTTAAAAAATAATTTCCATGTCAAAAAAGTCACAGTTTGTCGTAAAACTGTTGAAATATAAGACTATGAAAAATACGCAACTAGAAAGACTACAAATCCCAGAGTCGCGTAAGTGATGTCACAATTGTTTTCCTCCACTAAGAGATAGCTAAGATCAGCGCCATATAGATAGAATCTATCTATATGGCGCTGGCTAAGATAAGATAACTTTAACAAGATGCCTGTGTGCTTAGTACCAGGTTGTTATCATACCAGCAATGGGTCTTGCTCGTTCTTTCGCTTCCCGTCTGATGAAAGGACCAGGAGTGGCTTGATCAAGTTAGCTACCTAGCTAGTAGCTAGCACGTTAGTTAGCATTACAGCCATGTCATTTTTATTAGCCTTAACATGAAGTAACATTAAGTAACCCAAAATGTTAAACAGTAAGAGTAGTAGTCATATTTCGTGAACCCTTTGAAGAGTACTGTCACCGGTGTGATCATTTTATAATACACAATGTAAGCCCGGGGGAGAAATGCTAACGCTAACGGTAGCATCGGCGATCGGCGATCTTTTCTACTTCATGCTATCTGCACAAATGGTTGAAATTAAAACGACCAGGCAGTTCAGAGAGAATCAAAGGAAGGCAGGCAGGCAGCTTTGCATGACATTCTTCAGGACGTGTTTCATTGTGGTGATAGTGAGGGAAGTCAATCGTTTTGTTGACAAGACAGTAGTGACGGCCATCTTGGTGACGTGTGTTGTTGACCAGAGATCAGATGTAGTTCATTGAGCGTTTCACACAAACAAATGTGTTACTACACAGTTTTACGACACATTTTTTTTTTTTTGACTTGCAAAATTATCTTTTAAATTGACAAACATCATATGTGTAATTCGTGGCACAATTCAAACGGGATCAAAAGATAATCTTTCTCTCTCCATTGACTTCAATACATAATTTTTCCGAAATAAGGTCCCATGGAGGTCCACCGGATGGGGAGGGACTTCGCCACTCTATAAAGGAACTACAGCACGGTCACATGACTTCACGTCAGCACCGCTAAGCTAAAGGTGGCTAATGTTGGGCTATAAAGGAACTACAGCACGGTCACATGACTTCACGTCACCACCGCTAAGCTAAAAGTGGCTAACATTAGGCTATAAAGCAGCTACAGCACGGTCACATGACTTCACGTCAGCATCGCTAAGCTAAAGGTGGCTAATGTTGGGCTATAAAGCAACTACGGCACGGTCACATGACTTCACGTCAGCACCGCTAAGCTAAAGGCGGCTAATGTTGGGCTATAAAGGAACTACAGCACGGTCTCATGACTTCACGTCAGCACCGCTAAGCTAAAGGCGGCTAATGTTGGGCTATAAAGGAACTACAGCACGGTCTCATGACTTCACGTCAGCACCGCTAAGCTAAAGGCGGCTAATGTTGGGCTATAAAGGAACTACAGCACGGTCTCATGACTTCACGTCAGCACCGCTAAGCTAAAGGCGGCTAATGTTGGGCTGTAAGGGAACACAGAATTTTTTTCAGGCCAACAACCAAAACAAAACCCATTGACTTCAAGTTGAGCATCAGGAAGGGCTAAAATGCTAACTAATTTCTGGGTTTAGGCCTCATCCCTGCATCACTCCACAGAAGCCTCAGTGGGAAAAAAGCTGATTAAATTCTTTTTTTTTCAATAACACTCAGATCAAATCTTACAGGTGGACTATAAGCCAGTCACATGTTCTGTACGTGTGTGTATTTCTGCGAGGGGTTGGGGGGAGTCCCGGATTTGCAGTGTTTCTGGTGGGAGAGGGCAATGAAGTCATCTGACAGTTCAGCTGAGAGAGTCTTATAAGTTCATGCAAGGGTGAACTGCTGTAAGATTGAGTGAGAGGGACAGGGATGGGGTTTCTAAGAAAAGCAGAAACTGGACAAGCATCAGCCTCACTGTCAGCAGTCTGTGTGTGTGTGTGTGTGTGTGTGTGTGTGTGTGTGTGTGTGTGTGTGTGTGTGTGTGTGTGTGTGTGTGTGTGTGTGTGTGTGTGTGTGTGTGTGTGTGTGTGTGTGTGTGTGTGTGTGTGTGTGTGTGTGTGTGTGTGTAGCGACAGGGTTATGGTGGGCAGCAGGCATGCGTGAAAATCTCATCGAGGCCATCAGAAGTGTCTTTGTACTTTCTGTCTCTTTTTCCTCTCTCCATCCAGTTTCCACTCACTTTTTTTTTTACTGTACATTTTAAATAAGAATGAAAACAGTAGAATTAATACAAATCAGCTTAATGGGGCGAAATGGTTCAAGCATAGCTGAGGTGGAAAGGGTGTTAAACACATAAATTGGAAGCATTGAAGATGAACCTGAATTTTGGAACGGATCCAAATCGATATAAAAAAAGTTTCACTATAGAAACTACCTTAGCTATGTTGTTGGACCTGCTTTGTATCTGCAATGTTTCCCTTTATATATATATATATATACATAGTCGTTAAATGTTCATGATGTAGCTTCACCCAGCTCTTTCTGTGTGAGTACAATGAAAAGCAGAGTCACATTCTTTGGAAGTGCGCATATACTGGTCAATAAACAAATAAAAAGCAGTTAAAAACTCTTGTAAAAGGTTGCAAGTGCACTTTAAATGATGCCATTCAGATAATTTACCAATCATAGACATAAATAAGATAATTCTTTAAGAGGAAGGTGAAAATGACAGGAGAGCGGTCAAGAAACATTATTAACTCCCAGCTGTTAGTGTGTGTTTTTACTTTGTAGCAGGCCATGATCATCTGGTTGAGAAGTGTGGAGACAGAGTAGTAGGAGCCAGTCATAATACCTGCGGGCAAAACACAAAGAGAGTGCATCCATTAGGGTTATAACTGAGTTTGAAGATAATGAATGTATCTGGTTCAGTTTTCTAAATCTAATTCTGAATGCAAAAACAAAAGGCATATTTATATTATTTCAAAATACCAAACAGATCATGCATTTTAGCCATGCCTCATTTCGCTCAATTTGCACTTTTTTACCCCTGTTTTTGCAAGGGCTGATTCAGTGAGAACAGCACCATCTACTGGCCTGGCATATGTACTACAGCGTCTCCAGCGCTTTCGAACGGCAATGGCCGTGGCTGTCTCCTCCTGATTGGTGGAGTTGGCCCAATAGCCGTAGCGCCACCGTCCTGACGTCAGGACAGTGTTCAAATCTGGATCAGTTTTTATCAGATCCGTTGCAGCCCCTTTTTTAGAGATTTGGGTATGGAGGAAAATAGAGAGGGTTGTGTTTTCTGACACTTGGTGAGTTCCCTGGAACACCGGGGACACATATTCATGTAGAAAAGACGTACAAAAGTGCATTTTGCATGATAGGTCCCCTTTAAACAATGAGAAAACTGAAAAAGAGGTTGTTAAGGAAATCAAGGAGTTAGCCATCTTGTCTCCTTTTAATCTTGTAATAATCGTGTACTAGTGGAAAAATGGTGGCGGGTACAGACAAGACAAGTTCATGAGCCAAAGCGAGCAATTCAATTATCCTGACAGGATTTTAGCTGGGTTGTGTTAGAGAATGTGGGCAAAATAATCCAGTTAAATTGGCCTAAAAAACGATGTAACATTACAATTGACTTTGGCTATTTGATCACTGCTAATAAATACAACTATTTGTTTAAAGTGGAAAGTGAAAAATGTAATTTGGACAAGTTATTGAAACACTGAACCCTGTCAAAGTGAGTTTGGTGTGTCACACACGGAGTAGTCACATGAAACATTAGATGGTCACGCTAGAAACATGTTCTATATTTAGAAAAAGTTCTCAAGCAGGCCTTGGAAAGCAGAAGGACTTCATTTTCCTCATATTGTGTGCAATCCTACCCTACTGTAGTTTCCTTATGTCTTTTCAGGAGTTCAGACCATAAAGTACTTGATTAGAATAGATAAAAAACAAATGTTCCCATTCATCTGGTGGTGGTTTCTTCTCTTACCGTAGCTGACCAGCAGGAGGACGAATGCTTTGTTCTTCATCAGGTTGATGATGGACTGTTTGTAGGAGTAATCTTCACCTGGAGAGTCTGGGAGGACAGCCTGAGCGTGACTGGGAGGCAGGAGAGGCCGGTCCCTAATCACTGAACACAGAAACACAGTTTGGGTTAATAGAAAGTAGTTTTATAATCAGGCTATTACGTTATCATTATATTAAGGGCATAAAATTGTCTTAAAGGGGCTCTATTCTGCTGATGTTCAGGTGTATATCAGTATGTAGTGTCTCTACTTTAAAGAGTCCTCTCCTGCTGATGTTCAGGTGTATATCAGTATGTAGTGTCTCTACTTTAAAGAGTCCTCTCCTGCTGATGTTCAGGTGTATATCAGTATGTAGTGTCTCTACTTTAAAGAGTCCTCTCCTGCTGATGTTCAGGTGTATATCAGTATGTAGTGTCTCTACTTTAAAGAGTCCTCTCCTGCTGATGTTCAGGTGTATATCAGTATGTAGTGTCTCTACTTTAAAGAGTCCTCTCCTGCTGATGTTCAGGTGTATATCAGTATGTATTGTCTCTACTTTAAAGAGTCCTCTCCTGCTGATGTTCAGGTGTATATCAGTATGTAGTGTCTCTACTTTAAAGAGTCCTCTCCTGCTGATGTTCAGGTGTATATCAGTATGTAGTGTCTCTACTTTAAAGAGTCCTCTCCTGCTGATGTTCAGGTGTATATCAGTATGTAGTGTTTCTACTTTAAAGAGTCCTCTCCTGCTGATGTTCAGGTGTATATCAGTATGTAGTGTCTCTACTTTAAAGAGTCCTCTCCTGCTGATGTTCAGGTGTATATCAGTTTGTAGTGTCTCTACTTGAAAGAGTTCTCTCCTGCTGATGTTCAGGTGTATATCAGTATTTAGTGTCTCTACTTTAAAGAGTCCTCTCCTGCTGATGTGCAGGTGTATATCAGTTTGTAGTGTCTCTACTTTAAAGAGTCCTCTCCTGCTGATGTTCAGATGTATATCAGTATTTAGTGTCTCTACTTTAAAGAGTCCTCTCCTGCTGATGTTCAGGTGTATATCAGTATGTAGTGTCTCTACTTTAAAGAGTCCTCTCCTGCTGATGTTCAGGTTCATATCAGTATGTAGTGTCTCTACTTTAAAGAGTCGTCTCCTGCTGATGTTCAGGTTCATATCAGTATGTAGTGTCTCTACTTTAAAGAGTCGTCTCCTGCTGATGTTCAGGTTCATATCAGTATGTATAACACACTACAGGAAAGGGAAAACTTCAAAAAGCACATCATAATTAAATGATATGTTTATCGCAATGTTTAAACATCTGCTCAACAAGAGTACTTATTGTGACAGGAAGAGGCTTGCATGTCAAATAAAAAAAAACGTCCAAAACATTTGACTCACTTTGCTAATGCATGTCTTCCCTACATTTCCCTACAAGTTCCACTGAAGCTGTATCAGCGGCATCCGTTTGACTCTAAGGTCAGGTATCAGTATGAAAATCAAAAACACACCAAAATATGCTTGAAATGGATCATCTAATACACACCATATCTACTTGTATTAAAGTCAAATGTAAGTAATTAGCTGTGTGATAAAGTAATGAGAGTTGCCAGTGCTATTTTCCATATCCAAAACTGAAGAAACTGGTCCAACATGAAACACCTGAATTGTGTCTCATATTTGTTTAAAGCCAGAGGGTAAGGAAACCAGTATACATTCACTATTTCACTCTCTCCAAAACACCATGTACAGTATTGTTCATGTACATGTAAACACATTCTTCACTATAGGTCTTTCCCGAACATAATCCTATTTTAATCCTAATCCTGAACACAAGTCTTAATCCTGAACTTGTCACTAGGAGGTTTAAGGAGCAGTAAAATGTGGAAGATATCTGGAAAATGTACAACCTTGTGAGAACTAGTCGTGAGAAAGGCAGAAACACACAGAGACACACCTTTGTTCTGTTTTTCAAACGGTATGCTTCACCTCACATGATTTTAACGGCAATACAAAGCAACTGGAACACATGGCGACCATGAAGTAAATATATGCAAGAGAGTAGGGCTGCATAGCTTTAGCAATAATTATCTGAATGAAGTATTGTGGAGCTGCAGAAAAGTACAAGCCTACAAATAGTATGCTATAGACTCAATACAAATCCTTGTTTGTTACCGATATGCTTGAAAAAAGTCATAATTTCTATATATTTTTCAATGATAAAGTGAATAATGGTTTAAATATGATCCTTCCCTCGACTATTGCAAATCACATCGCAAGTCAAAATAATCGAAATTACCTTTTTTTTGCAAAATCGTGCAGCCCTACACAGCATGTATGTTAGTGTGCGTGTGCGTGTGTGTGTGTGTGTGTGTGTGTGTGTGTGTGTGTGTGTATGTGTGTGTGTGTGTGTGTGTGTGTGTGTATGTTCAAGGTTAGTTTATTTGTATAGCACATTTTAAAGGTCACCTATCATGCTATTTTTAGGCAATAGCATAGGTCTCAGATATATAAAAATATATAAAAAACATGTCTATGAAGTGTTTTGCTCAAAATACCAAACAGATCACCCATTCTAGCCACGCCTCATATCCCTCTATTTCACTTCCTGTTTCAAAAGTGCTGATTTGGGGTATCAAGCTTAAATAAAAAAAAAAGGAGGGGGCTGAGCTCATGCGGGACCCGGCAGCTACTGTCTAAACCAGGGGTGTCAAACTCAAGGCCCAAAACCGGCCCGAAGAATATTATATGTTTATTATACGGTTACATGATGATATACAGAAGCACGTTGCCCATAAACTACATGTCCCACAATGCATCTCAAACTAGACTTTTTTTCTCAGAATTTGACTTTTTTTCTTCAAAATATGCCTTTTTTCTTAGAATGTGCCTTTTTCTCACAATTTAAAATGTTACTTTTTTTTCAAAAAAGGTTACTTTAAAAAAAAGAAAATCACTTCCTTTTTTTTAAATGTCACTTCTTTTTTTTTTAATGTCACTTCAAGGTTCTTTATTTTGTCATACGAACATAGCTACAGTGTAGTTATGCCGATGAAAATCTTAGGTCACAGGCTCCTCCAACAGTGCAACACAATAACACAGATAAACAGAAAAATATAGTGCAAGTAAATAGTAAATACAAAAAGAAAAATAGTTTAAAAAAGTGAAATAGTGCAATAAGAGTCTATATGCAAGTTATTGGAATGATATATTAGATAAATAGATAAATAATTACTAAGTAGCAGATGAATGTTATGGATGTTGTTTCAGCAGTTCAGTTGTTTAACTTGTGACATTCTCACTGAAGAGACTTGCAATTATTTGCCCCAGACTTCTGCTTTCAGACGTAGCTAATTAAGAAGTTATTACTCTATCTGATAATAATTCAATGCAGAGGCAATAATGTAATATAATACATTATTTTATATATATATTTATGTATGTATTCTTAAAGTTACAACCGGCCCTTTGAGTGCAGCCATAATGCTGATGTGGCCCGCGATTAAATTGAGTTTGACCCCCCTGGTCTAAACTAAATACTGCCGTGATGGAAACGCCATATCATGGATTATCAAGGATTATTTCTGAATCAGTATGGGGCTCAAAGGCTTTCTCTCTTGCCGGTTATACCACAAGGTGAGTTTATTTTTATATCCAGCTTCTTCACACACATGCTCTGTGCAGTACAGGTTAGCTCTGAGTGTTAGCGATGCTAATGTAAACATGCACCGACCGTATCAAGTCCAAAACAGCCGGGCATTGTTTCTGATAGCAACGTTTCTGATAGGCCCGTGGGTGTAAAGCCAGTCTACATTTTCGATATTACGTCATATCGGACGCAAATCTGTATCAGCTCGTTGTACCCCCGTTTTTAGAGATTTGGGTACAGAGGAAAAGAGAGAGGGTTTTATTTGCTGACGCTGCGTGAGTTCCCTGACACACCGGGGACACATGTTTATGTATAAAAGACATAAAAAAGTGCATTTTGCATGATAGGTCCCCTTTAAAACACTGAGGCAATTCAAAGAGCTTCACATAGGCATTTAACACATAGTACTTTTTTAAAACAAAACAAACTCAAAAAGACAATTCACGATTGTGTGTGTGTGCGTGTGCGCGTGTGCACGTGTGTGTGTGTGTGTGTGTGTGTGTGTGTGTGTGTGTTTGTTTGTGTGTGTACCTAGAACAGTGAGGAAGAAGAGGGTGGTGGAGACGGCAGCGGTGCCGTAGAACATTTTGCTGATGTTGCGACCCGTCAGCTCAGGATCATCCGGGGTGTTGGGAACTAAAACTGGAGGAAGCAGGAAGCCGATCGCTGTTCCCAACTACAACAAGAGAAAGAGAGAGACACATAGATTGTTTATTACGTTTATTTTATATATATTGGTGTGTGCTATCATAGTACACATTTCAATTAAGCATGTAAGTATTTAGTGTGGTAAAAACTACTTTGTGCATGACTCACTTAGGAAGCATTTCGTTAGGCTTGACTATTATGTATTATTTTTACATTATTTTACTAGTCTATTCTGCTGGCAGTACTGGAAGAAAGTAATAAAGACATATAGTTGAACTTCAGTGAATACTAAAATAATATAACATGTTCCCAAAATAGTCATCTTACATACAGAATACTCAGCTTTGGTTCTTTAAGTATATTTAATTTCAATACTTCTGTACTTTTACTTTTAAAACGCCAGACTTTTACTTGTTACAGCTTTTCTACATTCAGGTAATGTTACTCAAATAAAATACTTATTCCCCCTGGGGTAATATTTTGTATAACTGACTACGATATGTAAATACATGTTTATCGAAAGAGGTAAGCATAATAATAAGTAGTAATTATATATATATATATATATAATTACTACTTATTATATATATAAAATTACTACTTATTATTATTCTCACTCTATACATTTATGTTGCATTGTTGGAGGAGACTTACTTATCTGACGGGTTATCTGTCGTCACTTAATTTGTTTCACTCTCTAAATAACCCTAACCCCTAGGATAAATGTTTGTTACAAGTACCCTTGATCGTTATTGTTATTGTTATAACCCCCCCCCCCCCCCCCCCACACACACACACACACACACACACACACACCTGGTTCCCCAGCACGGCCACGGCACAGGCAGTGGACACCTCCTTCGGTCCGAACCACACCGAGGCGACCCTGGACGGCAGGCCGAGGATGAACACCTGCGCCACGGAGCAGACCACCTGCGCGCTCACGGTGACTCCGAACCGATCCTGACTCACGCTGGCGCACTTCATCCACGCGCCTGCGCAGTTGAGTCCGGCTCCGAGCAGGGCCGTGAGCCGAAGACCCTTCCGGTCCAGGAGCCAAGTGGCCGGGAAGATGAGGGGCACGTAGGTCACCATGTAGACGATGGAGAGCCAGTCCACTTTGTCGCTGGTCACGCCGTAATATTGCATGAACACGTTGGTGATGATGCTGTACTGGATCCACTGGAAGGCGTTCGAGAGGGAGTACAAGCTGAACACCGCGAGCACGGCAAACCGGCGCAGGTACAGTTTGGTTTCCAGTATCGCACCGTGTTTCTCCTCCTCCTCGCCTCCTCTTCCTCCGTTAGGAAGCATCGCCTCTCTCTCATCCGCCGGCGGCACGTCCTTCTCCTGCGCCCCCTCCGGTGCTTCCTCCGCCGCGGCTGCGTATGGAGGCTCCGCGCATCGCTCCGTGTCTCCCTCCGGTTCCGGGATCTTCTTCATCACCGTGATGTCGTCAGGTGCGCCGGGATGAAGCTCCTGTACGAGCTCACCGGCCACCATGCTTGACGTTTTCTCTTATTTCCCTATGCGCGATGTGATGATGATATTAAAATACAGGAAGCGCGTTTTGGTTTCCTCATTCAGTTATGATGCGTATAATACGATATAATAAAGATTACACTACAGACATTTTCAAAACAACCTACGCAATACCCATCACAAAACATCCGATTATTCTATCTCCGAATCCTCTTCTCCAGCATGCTGCCTCTCTGTATGAGTGTGTGTGTGTGTGTGTGTCTCTCTCTCTCTCTCTCTCTCTCTCTCTCTCTCTCTCTCTCTCTCTATATATATCCTTTGTTCCGCCGTCGCTGACACATGCCTTCCGATGCCGATGAGCCAATAGTAGAGCAGCTTGCGGTATTTTACTACTGCCTGCTTGATGAATGAATGGTATTCGGCAGAGGTGGAATAATTAATCAGATCCTTTACTTAAGTAAAAGTAGAACATTGACATTTATTTAAAGAGGACCTTTTCTGCTCATTTCAGGTGTATATCAGTATGTAGTGTCTCTACTTTAAAGAGTCCTCTCCTGCTGATGTTCAGGTGTATATCAGTATGTAGTGTCTCTACTTTAAAGAGTCCTCTCCTGCTGATGTTCAGGTGTATATCAGTATGTAGTGTCTCTACTTTAAAGAGTCCTCTCCTGCTGATGTTCAGGTGTATATCAGTATGTAGTGTCTCTACTTTAAAGAGTCCTCTCCTGCTGATGTTCAGGTGTATATCAGTATGTAGTGTCTCTACTTTAAAGAGTCCTCTCCTGCTGATGTTCAGGTGTATATCAGTATGTAGTGTCTCTACTTTAAAGAGTCCTCTCCTGCTGATGTTCAGGTGTATATCAGTACGTAGTGTCTCTACTTTAAAGAGTCCTCTCCTGCTGATGTTCAGGTGTATATCAGTATGTAGTGTCTCTACTTTAAAGAGTCCTCTCCTGCTGATGTTCAGGTGTATATCAGTATGTAGTGTCTCTACTTTAAAGAGTCCTCTCCTGCTGATGTTCAGGTGTATATCAGTACGTAGTGTCTCTACTTTAAAGAGTCCTCTCCTGCTGATGTTCAGGTGTATATCAGTATGTAGTGTCTCTACTTTAAAGAGTCCTCTCCTGCTGATGTTCAGGTGTATATCAGTATGTAGTGTCTCTTCATGTCTCCAGGCTTTCATGTTCAAAAAGCTCTTTATTTTTCTCATACTGCCTGTGCTGCAGCACCTCTTTTCACCCTCTGTCTGAAACCAGAGCCCAGTCTGCTCTGATTGGTCAGCTGGCCGGCTCTGTTGTGATTGGTCAACTGCTTAGAGATGTCCCGCCAATTAGCCTTTCACGTACAATGTGTTGGAGCGCTAGCCAATACAAGTGCGAGTGTTACAATGTGATGTCACTATGTTCAGGAAGTAAACAAAGGAGTCCAATGGAAGCAGGCGGTGAGTGTGTGGGAGAGAATACATTATATCAGCTAAATGAACTCAAAGGTTCTTCATGAATGGAAGTATTTTAAGGTTAAGCCTGCACATCGACGGATGATAGAAAGAACTCAAACATTTTTTTAAATCACTTCAATATATCATGGGGCAACATTTTTTTCATTACTAGACTCATTTGTTTCACTTGAATACACCCTCACTCTTTTTGAAGCAACAATATATTCTTTGAAGTTTTAATCTTAGGTGATTTTATTTGTTCTGTAACGGCCCCTACACACGGCGGCGTGCGTTGAAGCATGCCAGCGGGCTTGTCTGAAGCTCGACCAACAACCAATCACATGAATCTCCCGCCCCGGACACACAAGCACGCGGTTTGATTGGCTAGAGCTTGTACTGGCATATGATTTGATTGGCTGACGCTTCCGTCGAAGCTTCAAAAGTAGAACATTGCTATACTTTTGAAGCGAGCAACGCAAAGCTTTGCTCCCACAATGCAGTTCGGCAAAGCGTGACGTCACCCTTTTCAAAGTGAATGGGTAGAAGCGTTGAAGCTTCAGCGCACGCCGCCGTGTGTAGGGGCCGTAACAACACACTGTTGCATTTTTTGACTACAAAGTTGGTAATTGAATCTCTGAGTTAATGCTCCTGCTTGGTTCTGTTCTCTCCATGAGCCTCTCCATGTGCTCAGGCCTTTATCTGCTCTAATCCTGATCATCCTTTGACCCAGTGGGACTGAACTGCAGCTACACGTCTGTTCCCACAGGAAACTCACTCAAGAGCTGCAGGTAATAAACATTTAGTTGTAGGAAGTTGGTTCCCTTGACAAAAAGGAATGGGATTTCCCTCTTGGCTTTTGGATTATTGTAAAGAATAACCTCGTTCATGATACTTCTGTTCAGCCAAAGGCAACAATCCCTGTGTTCTGACCCACAAAGGCTTGTATATGTCAATTCAACCAAATGGCATTTGATAGTAAGGAGTAATAACTGTTACGATTATTTGTACAGCTTGTTTTTACTGCGGCTGCATCAAATCCTCCTGTTGTATGTAGGTCTATCTCAGGAGGATCAAATAACCTCAGTGTAGTCGTGGGTTGAGAGAAGTGAGCTCTCACTCTGTCTCTGTTTTCAGTTACCAAGAGGAAATAATATGTATGTTGAAAATGCATGTAGCTTATTTGATACTGCAGTTATTTAAGGTAATATTCTGTATTTAATTGCATTTTATGATGCAACACGTTGTAATTAATTGTATATTTTTGTCAAAAGGTTCAATACATATTTAAATTTCCAAAAAGTATAATTTGTTCTGCTCACTTTTTGATGGTTTTGGCTTCAGGGGTAAGAAGAGTAAACGGCGGGGGAAAAAAGTTTCTGTATTTTCTCATTTTTAAGTATAAGGGAGGCAACTTTATAATCCATTTGTTGGCTCCTAACTTTTCCACAAGTAACACTAGTTTACAATATTACTGCATCTGTTATATATGTTTTATGTCTAAGCAAAAACATGGGAAACAGATAAGTCTAAAAGATCTTAAAGCTTTAACTTGTTGAGAGATAGTAACTCATCTTCCCAAAACACAACATATCTTTGACTCTACTTCTTCAGGTTTTCCGTTGCCATGTAAACAACAGCATCAAACACTGACTACTACACCATGGATAATTAACTGACTAAAAAGCGAAAATACAGCTACATAAGAAACATGTCTGGAGCAGAGCAGCGGGCTCTGACGGAGCTGAACGTGCGGAGGGAGACGTGGTGTCGCGTGGAGGGGAACCCCCATCAGGAGTGGGAGCGGCGCGAGAGGAGACACTACCGGAAGCACCTGCGCAGCACCGCGGGACTCCTCACCTGTCTGCCCGCCGGAGAGACCCGCAGCCCGGCCGGAAGAGAGAGGCCTCCCCCCTCTAATCTACCGGAGAGGAGGCACTTCGAGGAGAGCTGTGAGGAGGCTTGCTTTTTTTTTGACTGAAATACTTCTTTAGACGTAATGCATGGGAAGGTGCAGTGCTGGTGGTTTATGATTGGATAATAATTAAAGGATATTAACAATAAGGCTGGATGATGCATAACATTCATCTGTTTGCAACTTACAAAAGATGTATCTAATATATCATATTCCAATTACTTGTATATAGACTTGCACTATTTTAACTATTTTATCTGTTTTATTGTGTTGCACTGTTGGAGGAGGAGCCTGTGACCTAAGACAGGGGTTTTCAAAGTGTGGGAAGGTGAGCCTCCCCTCAGAGAACATAAGAACAGCGGCGCCCCCCCTCCCAATTATTATTGCTATTATTATTATTATTGTTGTTGTTGCTATAATGCAGGGGTATTCAATTGCATTTCAAAGAGGTCCAGTAAGATCAAATGAAGACTGTTTCTCTCCTCTTGTCTCGTCTCTGTGTGTGTGTTTGAATCTATCGTGCTGACTCACTGAGTGCACCGATATGATTGGCTGAGTAGCATCACCTCCTTAAAACATTAAACAATAACTTTTTAAAACATTTTTATCTTTATGTTTTAAACATGTTGTATAAAACTCCCCCACTACTTGGACTATTCTTTGCACCCCTCTAGAATAAGCCCGAATGGTCTCAACTTATAACAAGATCGCAAGGACACTGGTAGCGATCGGACAATTGAGTGTTGTTCAGTGTGTTGTGGAACATGCGTGTGCGTGCATGAAAATATACCACACACCCAATTACAATAGCATGTTCAATTCACTACCATGGAAGTTAATAAAGTTGTTAAAGTTGGAACAGCCTGTGGACAGCCGTTCTTCCTTGCATGTCAGTCGCTGACACCTTCTTACAGAGGACAGGCAAATCTAGCTGCAGCACGACCCGTATATTTTCGCACGGTGTTCTCAACACATATATATTTTTTTAAATTTACATTTTCAACATCGTGGATAAATCCTTATATGCTCCCGGCAACACACTGAACGTCAACTTTGCCTCCTTATTACACTCACCCCTACTTTAGTGGGAACAATGAGTCTGCGTCTTTGATGCACACAGGAATAAACGCAGATCATCCTCTGGCTGCAGCCTTCACCGGCACTTGCTTTTGATCAAAGTCAATGCGGAAAACCTGCACTCACACAGGTAGGTGGAGGTGAAGGGAATGAGCACTTTTACAGCCTTTTTGGCGAGGTGGGGGAACCCACAGTCTCCACAGACAGCCAAAAGTGTGCAAGTGTCACTTTACTCGTCTTTTTCTCGTTGTTCTTTTTCTCAAGCTGCGCCTCCCCTGAAGCTCTCTGGCGCCCCCCAGGGGAGGCGCGCCTCACACTTTGAAAACCGCTGACCTAAGACTTTCATTGATATATCTACACTGTAGCTATGTACAAATGACAATAAAAGCCTTGCATCCTTGAATGGTGCATGCAACTGGAGCCTTAACCCTAACCGCGATGCACCAATACAATAATGCAAAATAAATAAATAGTTCAAACTCAATACACTTTGGGAAAGGGTCAGCATTAATGTAGGATACACATCATTTCATGGGATTTAATCTGCATAAAGATTTTTAGTGTTGTCATTAAACTTATGTATTTATGGGACCCTGGTACCCCTCAAAAACACCCCTGGTTGCTATATCCTGGCTCCTACATGGTGGACTGAGCTCCCCATTGACATTAGGAAAGCAGAAACTGCATATCTTCCCTTGCAAACTGAAAACACATCTATTTTAAATTTGCTTTTGCACTTATTGTAAGTTGCTTTGGGTAAAAGCGTCACCTAATGATATGTAATATGTAATAATGTATTATCTTGGTCAGGGTGTTTTATGTCATGCTGTCTGAATCTGTAACGCCTGTTTGTGTTCTCCAGATGAATCACAGCTGGTGTAAGCTACCTGACGGGAGCTGATACAACAAACATCTGAACACACTGCACATTTGAGTCTTTTAATAAATAAATAAAACACATACTGTAAAACAATACCCAAAGGAAGTGATGCCTTTGCTTTTAGGTGATACACGTGTTGTACTTTGTCTTGAGGATCTGTGTGTGACTCTAAAGCTCATGTTGCATTTGAAACTTGAACACATTTTTGAACACCTGTTAGTGAGTTAGCAGAGGTTCAATATCTCCATCACTATTGTCAATTGCCTTGAGATTTGGCAGCCATTCAGTCAGGATGAATGATTACAAAAACTATATATTTTCACTTTTTATTTCAAATCAATTGCAGGTCCTGCAGGGCAAAATTCCACTTGTGCAACAATTGGATATAACACAAAATATAATCACTAAATCCCAGTCAGAGTAGCTGTTTATTGAGCTTAATGCTAATATAGTATACTAACAAGCTTTGATGATTAAAATTGTCAAATGTTATCATGCTAAAGTCAGTATTAAGTAAGTGTTGTGCTATACAGATAGTCCTTTATGTATTTATGTAGCAGAATACATACAGTAAGTAGGTTTTGTTAGCAACATTTTCAATTATACGCTAACAATGTTGGTTAGCATGCTTAATTTAGTATTAAGCTAAGATAAGAAAGATATTTTTTCATGGTACAAAATTTCGTTGCACAACCTTGTGTTATATAATTACAATAAATTATCCTTGTATCTTTGTGACACAGCTGTGGCTATAGAAAATGCTAATGCTAAGGTTCATTTCCAAACATAGGACAGATCCTTTTGTTGCCTCTGGCGCCCCCCTCAGTCCAAAGCTCACACGTCAGAGACTTAAATGCTGCATGTGAGTTTTCACTTGTGGGAAAAGCCTGAGTGCGTTTTGTGCGGTGACGATCTGAACAGTTTGTGTTGACAGACCTTTGACGTCAGCGATGTGTCGGCAGCACAGAGCGATGTTACAGGGCTCGTTCCTCTCCTGGGAGACAGGAAGAGACAGAAGGAGGTTTAGAAATGGAAATGTCTGAAGCTGAGAGACAGTGTGACAGAGTTTAGATCTTCTGAAACTCACGTGCTTGTCGAGCCCGAGAGCAGGAGAGTCCGTTTCCAGACAGATGTTCTCCAGAGGGATCTGCTTGATCAGTTTGTCTCTCTGTGGAGATGTTCACTTTTTATTATTATTATAATGGACTGATGTGACAGAAGTCAAGAAGATTCACTCTCATGTTGCTCGTCTTCATAGGCAAGGCAAGCTTCTTTATATAACACCTTTCAACACAAGGCAATTCAAAGTGCTTCATAGTGGAGATTTAAGTCTTATTTTTCTTAATTCTTTCTTACTAAAGTACATTAGGTTTCATTGCACAGAGTACAGGTACCAACACGACTACATGGAGATTATCATCTAATGAGAAGTGTAAAGATAATCAGTAATAACTCAAAACAATGAAATATAAAATCCAGGACTAGGAACGCTGTGTCTCGGAGCTTTGACCGTGTTTTTTGTTTTAACACTGTCGTCATACAATTAGTAAAAAATGCTTACAAAGGTATTTCTGTTGCACTTTTAATGGGATATATATAAGAGTATTTTGACCTGTGAAATATACACCTGGTCACACATACAGAGCACACAGCACACAGTGACATGTGTCCTCTGCTTTTAACCCATCCTAGCACCAGGAGTCTAGCACTAGGAGCAGTGGGCAGCTATTGTACAGCGCCCGGGGAGCAATGGGAGTGAGGGGGGGGGGGAAGGGGGGTGTCCGGTGCCTTGCTCAAGGGCACCACGGCAGGGCAGGAGGTGAACTGGGACCTCTCCAAGTAGCAGTCCACACTCCATATTTTAGGTCTGGTCGGGGACTTGAACCGGCGACCCTACGGCTCCCAGTCCAAGCCCCTACTGACTGAGCCACTGACGGACAAGTAAAGAAAGAATGTTATATCAATTTAAATTCCTATATGTTTCTGTTTTTCTCTCCTGGTGATTCCTTAAATACAAAGTGTGAATCCCCCCACCTGGTGGTTCCTGCAGACCGCGGGGGGGAAGGAGAAGAAGAAACCAGCCTTCACTCCCTCCAGAGCCACAGAGGGCTTCCCTGCAAAGTTATGAAGCAGCGCTCGACTGATACCTGACGGGGAAATCAGAAAGAAGTGTCATTACATGTTAACTTTAAATATTAAAATTAAAGCAAACACTCACCTTGTTCTCTCATCGTCTCTATGGTGACTTTAGCAGCAGATCGTGAGTGGACGTTCCTGTGAAGAAAACAGGAAACAAGGAGACTGATTTGACCATCACTTTAATGCTGTCTCTTACCTTTACGCATACAGTTATTGATCACATTTACATTCTATGTATATGTATTTGTATGCTGGTTTTATCCGGCTCACACAGGCAGCTGCAGCTCCTTGGCGACGCTCAGCTGTTTGATGAAGACGCTCATCTGATCCTCTCTGTCCTGAGGAGAGGGAGCACACCACGGAGTGAAGTCTAAACCAATCTGGAAACAAACAAATAAAACAAAATGACTGATTATATTCCAGCAGACATTATGAAACCACCAGAGACTCTGCAGGGACAATTGTTTGTTTTAAAACGATATGATTGCTGTCAGGCACAGAAAAGTTACTTCATGAGGCGCGTTCACACCGCAGTACTTTTCCCACTTTAGTTCCGATATAGTTCCGAAAATGTTCGTTCACACCAAAAAAATCCGGAACTAAAATGAGTTCATGAGAACCTTTTTACCCCCTTTTCCGTCCCTGCTAGAGAGCAGGGACTTTCGTGGGAGAAAAAGGTTCCTATTTCTGATTGGCTGGGCGGATTGCAAACCACGCTCCGTAAAACTCCAAAAAGGTTTTGTGAAGCCGCCATTTTATTATCCTCGCATTAGCATCATTAGCATTATTAGCATTAGCATTAGCCCAGCGCAGAAACGCAGAGAGACTAACTTATGGCAACACAAAATAAAACATGGGAGCGGTGGAGATGAGGAGGTGTCGGCGTTCTGGCGATTTACTCGGAAGGCTTCAGTAGAAGCTGCTGGGAGTCCCAGCAGCTTCTACTGAAGCCAGTCCCCAACTCCGGGGACTTCCGGCCGGGGACTCCGGGTGGCAGTATACCCCGTGAAGTTGTTTGCGGCCTGCCAGTAAACCCAAAGCAGAAGAAGAAGAAGTGACGTCAGCGGCTTCATTTGCCTAATCCTTCCCCAGGGAACTTATTCCGGTGTGAACGCGATCTGTACTTAGTTCATGAGAACTAAAGAGTTCTGATGAACCATTAGCCGCGTTCACACCGGAGTACTTTTCACCGTACTTTTCGCGTTTAGTTCCGTTAGTACCCCTTATGTCGCGTTCACACCAAAAATCGTACTTAATCTCGGGAACTTTTAACCCCATTTTTAGAGCCCGCTGAGAGATCGTACTTTCCTGTGGGTGAAAAGTGCCCCAGTGCTGATTGGCTGGGCGAATTGCAAACCACGCCCCGTACAACTGTGAAAATGTTTTGTAGAGCCGCCATTGTTTTTCCTCGCTACAAAACCCCAGCGCACCGACGGAGTTGTTTTTGAAAGCAGTTATGGCAAGCATCAAGAAATGATGAGGAGGTGTCGGCGCTTCTGGAGATCTACGCCGAGGACGCGACCCAGGGAATGCTACTGAAGCCAGTTCAGTAGCTTTCACTCGACCTGGGAATCGTGCACAGCCCCACGGCACACCGTCTAAAAATAAAGAAACTCAGGCAGGACTACAAACGGCGGATTCAGTGGCCAACGATGACGACCACGACGAAGGTAAAATCAACTACATGCACTGGGGTTTTAATCTGCACAATAATGGTCTCAGATGTACTTTTATTTGCTCAGTAGATCAAGCTAGCCATGCTAGGCTGAATAGGCTAACACCGGCCCCGAGCTAGCTACATCTAGCTAGCTAGATATTCTCGGCCGCTATGAAAACGTTTTGACTTGTAAATAACTGTGCAGTGTTTCTGTAATTTGCTTCACTAACTCATGGCACTAATCGTCTGTTTCAGGCGAGGATGGACAACTCTCGGGATTGGAAACAAGCGAGCTTTGCATTCTAGATCACAGCGCTAGCTCGTCCCCCTTACCAGCAACCAAACGCAAAGGTACACACACTGTAACTTTGTCTTGAAAGAACGTTATGCATCGAACTGATGTTCACAATCATGTTTATTTCCTTCTTGGTACAATTATGAAACAGCGTGAAAACGTATTCGCCAAGACCGGCATTTACAAATGTTCGCGCCTTTTTACTCTCTCACAAACATTGTAAACATCCGGGCTAGAGGTCACATGACTTCCGGTACGAAAACTTGCCTCAACAACATTAAACAAAGTTCAAGCATACATGAAGCACAATCCTCCGTGTTTGAACCTTTTAAATCGCTGCATAGCCGATTTATTTGGACTGGATTATCCCAGAGAGGCCAAACATTCTTTATAACACAGTTTCAGATTTGTGAAACCTTAATTCTATTTGTGAAAATACAAAAAAGGGAGATTTCAGTGCTTTTTTTACATGTAGACCACATTAGACCAGGTCCTGATCTAAAACCACTATAGCTAGACTCATCAAATCTGGACTGGATTATCCCAGAGGGTCTAAACATTCTTTATAACACAGTTTCAGATTTGTGAAACCTTAATTCTATTTGTGAAAATACAAAAAACACATTCCTAGTATGTTGTAAAACTACATGGCGACTAAACAGATCTTGTATCCTGCTTATCTTCCCCTCTTAGGAAAGCGGACACGGGATGCGAATTTCTTTGACACCGTCCAGGCGTTGGAGGTCCGGCGTGCTGTAGTGAAAGAGTCGATGCACGGAGATCAGATGGTGCTGTTCACCAAGGCCCAGGAAACGGAGGACAAGATGCTCACCAGTTCATTTTATATTATTGTTATTACTGTTATTATATTATTGATACAACTGACACTTTATTTTATATTGATAATGTTAATTTACATGTACAACTTCTATTTTATTTACATTAAAAATGTGAACTTCTATTTACTGTTAAACAGATCCTGTAGCTTGCTTATTTCTCCTGACACTTTATCTTTAGTGACCCGTGTAGCATCCTATACATCACATGTAAGTGATTATTCTGATACCATCATGTTTCATCTGTTATAAACTGGCAAAGCTTTATTTGTCATTTATTTATCATCAATGCTGCAACCTTGTGGAGGAATGGCAGGGGCACATACACAAATATGATAATTTATATAATTTAAAATATTATTTGACCTAAAACTAAATGTTTTTATGATTGTCCTCTGAGGAGGACATGGGGATTTGCAAACCTTTAATTCCCCCCCCCCATTTTACACAACACAAAATGGAGTCCACTATGGGCCGAAACTAACATGTAGTTTTCCATAGTGTTTATGGCAGACGGATGCAGTGGGTCTCAGGAAGATATATAATAAATAATAACGGTGGGTTTGCTGCTGAGCCTATTTACTGTGCATACAACACACCTGGCACAGTTTATTGTTATTATATTGCCACACTGTACACTATTGTAATGTTGCCTGTCTTGACTGGAAAATAAAAGAGAAACAAGCACTGTACAAAAGATCAGCTTTATTGTCAAAATGTTTACAATGTACAATTTAGACGCTGTTCAGATGCCTCATAAAGCTGGGTCGCCGGTAAGGCAGTCCATTCGTCCCTGTACTCATTACTTTCACAAAGGTTATGTAATATGCAACATGCTGCCACCTGGATTTTGATCTTGTCCATCTTGCAGTCGTTTCTTTTCATCAAGCACCGCCACCTGCCCTTCAGTCTGCCAAAAGCGTTCTCCACCACCACTCGTGCTCGGCTTGTTTTGTTATTGTACGCAAGTTGCTCAGGATGCATTAACTCAGTTACAAAGCTGTATAACATGAGCACAAACAGCACAACTTCAGTCGACTCCATCTCCATCATATCTGAGGTCGGAAGGTAAACAACAGACGCCTAATGTACAGCGAGTGGGTGGGCGTCGCAGTATACGCGGGAAGTTTTTCTTCTTCTTCTTCTCTTGTTTTGCAGCGGATTGCAAACAACTTTAAGGTGCATACCGCCACCTACTGTACTCGCCGTGAAGTGGTTTGTGGCCTGCCAGTAAAGCCTAAGCAGAAGAAGAAGAAGTGACGTCAGCGGCTCATTTGCGTAATCTTCCCTCAGGGAAAAGTGTGAACGCGATCGGTACTAAGTGCCCTGGGGTTAAAAGCGCCGGGGCTCTTAGTGCCGGAACTAAGTACTGGAAAGTACTTGGTGTGAACGCGGCTTTTGTGGGAAAAGTACTGTGGTGTGAAAGCACCCATTATCCTGAAATGTGGATGAAAAAAGTTCAAGAACATGTTTGGTCTTTTTAAACTTACACTTTTAATGAAGTGTATGTCAAATGCATGTCTTTAAAGGCTTCTTAATGCTCCCATGATAAACTGTGAACATTTTGAAATGTGCCAAACTTTACACAAAGACTTTTCAATGCATAGACATGGTAAAGATGTTAACGTCGAAGTCAGATCAGATTAGTCTTGCTGATGAGAACAGCCACAGCTAAGTCAATTTTCTTTTTTAGGCAGCCAGAAATCAAGAATGTTCCTCTGAGGACCATAAAATCTGTCAAGTCTCAAACACTTAATGTTCTGACGGATGCCATGTATCATCCTCCCCTGTAGAAATGATCATTCCCTGAACCCGTGCAGGTGAAAACGCCAGAGGTAAAGAATGATTACAGACTCAAAGATCAAATCAAATGTGTTGAGTGCAGCGACCCACGATAGAGTTGTGGAAACATCAGTCAGACTGTTGATTCCGCCGTGTGGAGCCGGAGATCTGCTCAGAACAACACACACATTCCTCACGACCGCAGAGTGAAGGGTGTGTGTGTGTGTGTGTGTGTGTGTGTGTGTGTGTGTGTGTGTGTGTGTGTGTGTAGTCTACCTCTCCAATAGCCACGAGGCGTTCTCTGTGTTTCGGCAGGGCAGCATCAAGATCCTGTAAAAAACAAAACAAATGTGAGTATTTATCATAAATGTAACAACCTACCTTCAGAGAGGCACATTTCTGTCACTTGCACCATTGTCTTGCACTAATTTATCTTGTCTTGCACTATCCTTACCGCTCTTTAGTATATTGTATGTTGCATTGTTGGAGAAGCCCGGGACTTGAGACTTTCATTGCCAAAACTTAGCTGTAGCTATTGTGCATATGACCTTAAACTTTATTTAGCTTAGTTTAGATTAGTTTGTGGGAACTCTAATCTGCAGCATTTATGGACCGTCTTAACATTTCATCCTCATTCTCGATGATGGAAATCATCACGAGGACTTTGTTCAAATAAAAACGCAGCTTTTTGCAGCAGGAATCACAACGACATCAGGGTGCATGGATCACATTTTAAGGATTGTAAGAGACCTGCCCTTTAGAGTTAATCCTGGCTCAGCTGACTGACTTCAACACCGTATCAAGAAATTGGAAGGGATAACTTGTCAGTGATTATTATTCAAGAGAGAGGATGAAACTCTGAAGAGGAACAACTCACCATTTAAACTTCATTAGAGCCTGTGCTTTATGTTGTAAAATGGAGCTCCTCTAAAGGAAAAGTTGCATACATTTTTGTACTTTTAATAATAAAAATAAACACCCCTCCATCTCCTCCAGAGGCTTCAGAGTCCCCCCCCCCCCCCCTCCTCTCCTGTTTCCCTCTAACAGGACTCCACTGTGCCGGTGAGATACAGTTACTCTCAGAATAAATAAAAGTTGAATGATTTAAAAAATGGACGAGGAGCAGTCTGTTTTCCTACCTGAGGATTCACGCTGCGCTGCCCGCCCTCCTGCAGGGGGTGGAGCCCGAAACATGGAGCCACCAGATCTGGATAACTGTGGGAAGAATTAAGAAGTAACACCCTGAATAATACATATGAAGCTACACCGCTGAGCAGCTGCACGGTGCAACGTAAACACTCTCATTATTTCCAGCTATGAACACAGAGAGCGAGAACATTTAGTTCTGCACTCACTGTCTGTTGTTTCTGGATTTTCTTTAGTATTTATTTTGGGCGAAATATATACATTTGCACATCTCGATCTGAACATTTCAGTTACTGCAGTTAACGCTGAGTTGATGGACAAAGCATGTTAGCTAGTAAAATAGAAAATGGATGCAGGTATGTGGTTGCAGCTATTGCAAAATAATGTTTTTACTTTACACACATATTCCACAGGTAGAACATTTGAATCATTTTAATTTGTCTCATTTTTTGGCGCCATTTGAAAATGCCTTTTATATTTGATTCATCATTGCACAGGACTGGACTTTTTATAAGCTCCTTGTTGTTTTTAAACCATGTAATCTGATTAAATCTATTAATTGCATTTCTGCCCCCTGATTTTAATTCATTTGTGTTATTAAGTTATTTTTTACACAATAAAATGTTCATATAAAACAAAATAAATCATGCCAAAGTTGTTGTTTTTTTGTTTAAAACTAATGTGTTTCTCCTACTGAACCAGCCACTACACAATATGTTATGAGACAGACACTTTGTAAGTGCTAGTACTGAAAACATAACTCTGAAGACACACTGACCGGTCCTGAAGCTGCAGAACTCGGTCAAACTCTCCGACTTCTTCTGTCACTGCAACCAGAGTCTTTACCCCGGCCTGCACACACACAGATTGAATCATACAAGGCAGCTTGATTTGTGATATATTGCTAGTCTCTTGAGTCTCTCACCGACCTCTTTAGTCCTCTGGATCACATCCTCCAGATCCTGCAAAGACGGAAAAAAAGATGGCACAGTGGTAAGAGAAAAATAAGTAAATGAGAAAATGAACAATTTAACAAAAAACTGTTACAAACAACTGCAGTGTGAATGTAAATGATAACATTGTGGTATATAGAGGGGGGAGTACAAGTAGAAGTACTCAGATCTTGTACTTGAGTAAAAGTAGAAGTACTCAGATCTTGTACTTGAGTAAAAGTAGAAGTATTCAGATGTTGTACTTGAGTAAAAGTGGAAGTACTCAGATCTTGAACTAGAGTAAAAGTAGAAGTACTCAGGTCTTGTACTTGAGTAAAAGTACCAGAGTGTTCCAAGTACCAGAGTGTAGGAATACTCTGTTTCAGTAAAGGTTCTGCATTCAAAATGTTCCTCAAGTAAAAGTAGAAAAGTATTATCATCTAAATATAGTGAAAGTAGCGACAGTAAAAGTAGTCATTGTGCAGATTGGTCCATTTCAGAATAATATATATGATATGTTTTATAATGATTGATCATTAAAGTGTTCTCAAAGCTGGTAAAGGTGCAGCTAGTTTGAATGACTTTGTATACTGCAGGGTAGCTTGTGGATTTACTCCAGGTGGAACTAAAGTCTGATTTAACACTTGATTATATTTCACATCATTCATCCAGATCTGTAAAGTAACTAAAGGTATTCAATACATTTAGTGGAGTAAAAGTACACCATTTACCTCTGAATTGTAGTGGAGTAGAAGTACAGAGTAGTATAAAATGGAAATACTCAAGTAAAGTACAAGTACCTCAAAATTGTACTTAACTTAAGTACTTAGTTACTTCCCACCTCTGGTTGCACACATACAGCTTTTATGATTAAACATCAATATTTGTAATGCAAATACACGCTATACTTTCATGTAGTCTACAGAGGATGCAATGAGGACCAAATACTTATAAAAACAAGCTAGGTTTTCTGGTTGTTTAGTCAACTTAATGCTTACCTTTTCAAACTCACGGGCTGAAATATGACAATGGCAGTCAACAAAACCATACTCCATTGACAAATTCTAAAATAATAAGAGTTGCAAGTTCAAATCACACACTAAAAACAGCGATAAATGTCCATGTTGTCGTTGTATTAGCTAACAGCCAGGTGGAACTATTGTGCGATTGTAGACGTGTGTTTCCGGGTACGACGTACGCAGTCGCAACCCGGAAGTTACACGGTCTTTTGAAAAATGTAAACAAAGTTGGCGGTAAAGATGGAGCCGGTAGAGAGAGAAGACACAACTGAGGAGTTCAGGGTGAAAGTAACGTCGAAAAAACAAGTAACCCAGCAGATTAACGAATATAAGAAGATCTTACAAACGGCTCTTAACGGACAGACGGGCGTTGCCGAGGAAACGAAGACAAGTTTACTGCACGAGCTGCTGGCGGTTAGTCTGTTTACATCTAAAACTGTTGGTGTTTACTTATACTGAACAAAGAACATCAAGATACACAGAGGAGGGAGAAGTACTCAGGTCGTACTTAGTACAAGTAGAAGTACTCAGGTCTGTACTTAGTAAAAGTAGAAGTACTCAGATCTTGTACTTTAGTAAAAGTAGAAGTACTCAGATCTTGTACTTGAGTAAAAGTAGAAGTACTCAGGTCTTGTATTTGAGTAAAAGTAGAAGCACTCAGATCTTGTACTTGAGTAAACGTAGAAGTACCAGAGTGTTAGAGCCACAATGAAGTCAAAGTTATTATTTAGATTCATAATTTGATAAATGAATTAATGATGGAAAATGATTTATATTGCCATGGTGAATATATTTTTGATGAAATGATTGTTTATTTTAAATCGTAAAGAGAGGGAGCGGAACAGTTTTTCGACCGCAAATTGTAAACAGAAATTAGTGTTGCAAATTGGACTGCAAAGTATAGTTTATATAAGAAAGTATATCGCAGAAATATTGATTTAGATTTGTTATTTTGAGACTATTTAAGTCAATACTTTTTTGTTAATAAATTACATTTTTTGACTGAAAACTTTCGGCTGCTTATTGCTTTGGATTGCGTGTTGTCAACCCCGCTCTATAGTGGCATCAAAGGAAACCTTGGATGCCACTACACAGAGTGTAGGAATACTCTGTTACAGTAAAAGTCCTGCATTCAAAATGTTCCTCAAGTAAAAGTAGAAAAGTATTATCATCAAAATATAGTGAAAGTAGTGACAGTAAAAGTAGTCATTGTGCAGATTGGTCCATTTCAGAATAATATATATGATATGTTTTATAATGATTGATCATGAAAGTGTTCTCAAAGCTGGTAAAGGTGCAGCTAGTTTGAATGACTTTGTATACTGCAGGGTAGCTTGTGAATTTACTCCAGGTGGAACTAAAGTCTGATTTAACACTTGATTATATTTCACATCATTCATCCACATCTGTAAAGTAACTAAAGGTATTAAATACATGTAGTGAAGTAGAAGTACACTTTGTACCTCTGAATTGTAGTGCAGTAGAAGTACAAAGTAAAGTAAGTTTTTGCTCTGAGTGATAGTAAACTGAATATAATTGTTATGAACGGACCAATCAAGACAACTTCAGACTATTGGTATTTCTCATCATTTTTGACATTTATAGACAAATGATTAACCAAGGAAATGATTAGATTAATCAATAATAATAAGAATACTTTGTTGCTGTCCTAAACAGCCCTAGAAAACATTATCTAGGATACATTTGATAAAGCATCACAGCTGTAATATGGACTCTTTGTTTGATCTGTGCAGAACTTGGAGGCGGCGGTCCAGCAGAACGTGTTGGTGAACGGACAGCCATGGGAGGAGGCTCCTGATGTAGAAGGTGATTCTCTACGATGACATCACTCTAAAGTCTCCAGCCTTCAGCAGTGCACAGTGTTCATGTTGCTTAAATTAAAGTAGTATTTATTACATTACATGTTAGATGCTTTTATCCAAAGCGACTTACATACTCAATACTGTGGACAAACCCCACAGGAGCAATTTGGGGTGAAGTGTCTCAGGGACACAACGACATTCTGACTGCAGTGGGACTCGAACTTGCTATCCTCTGATTCGAAGATCAGCGCACTAACCCACTGCGCCACACGCCTCCCTTTTAAACAACAGTTGTCTGTGTCTCACTCTCTGCAGAGGAGGAGCCTTTGGATCTGGAGAGCCTGCTGGACGACACCATCGTAGAAACCACCAGGAGGCGCCGTGCGTACCCCAAACAGATCCTGCCTCACGTGATCCACATGCTCAGAGCTGAACGCAAACTCATGGTGGGTCTCACTCAGAGGAGGGAAGTAGTGGAGTACAAATACTTTGTTACTGTACTTAAGTACATTTTTCTGGTATAAGTACTCCACGACTTATTTTTCTGACGGCGTTTTACTTTTACTTCTTACATTTTGAACACAAATACCTGTACTTTCTACTTCTTACATTTTGAACTCAAATACCTGTACTTTCTACTTCTTACATTTTGAACACAAATACCTGTACTTTCTACTTCTTACATTTTGAACACAAATACCTGTACTTTCTACTTCTTACATGTTGAACACAAATACCTGTACTTTCTACTTCTTACATGTTGAACCCAAATACCTGTACTTTCTACTTCTTACATTTTGAACACAAATACCTGTACTTTCTACTTCTCACATGTTGAACACAAATACCTGTACTTTCTACTTCTTACATGTTGAACACAAATACCTGTACTTTCTACTTCTCACATTTTCCAAACAGGCTGGTTCCTTTAGTTTGAATGTGTGTTTGGTGGCGTGATCATTATTATTTATAGTCATTGCGTGCCTATTGATTTGAACACGATCCGTGTATCCATCATTTCCTGGTCTTCTCTAAAGAAGAGGGACCAATGAAAACGTTGTCATGTTGCCGTTGTTCAGCATGGAAACATTCATTAGCTAACAATGACATTATTGTTCTATTAATATAAAGGGAGGTCAGGTACTCTTTAAAACAGCTGCTAGTTATGGGTACTTTTTACTGAAGTACATTTCAAAGCCCTCTTTACTTTTACTTGAGTAAAGAAGTTTAGTCAGTACTTCTACTTTCACCAGAGTATTTTTAAACACGAGTATCTGTACTTCTACTTGAGTAAAGGATGTGTGTACTTTTGCAAATCTGTGTTTACAGAACGTTAACAGACACTGGACGACAGTCAAAACATACACTGGGATTAAACAAGAGATATCCATCATTTCACAGATTAATGCTCAGTCTGACACGTGTGTGTGTGTGTGTGTGTGTGTGTGTGTGTGTGTGTGTGTGTGTGTGTGTGTGTGTGTGTGTGTGTGTGTGTGTGTGTGTGTGTGTGTGTGTGTGTGTGTGTGTGTGTGTGTGTGTGTGTGTGTGTGTGTGTGTGTGTGTGTGTGGGTGTGTGTGTGTGTGTGTGTGTGTGTGTGTGTGTGTGTGTGTGTGTGTGTGTGTGTGTGTGTGTGTGTGTGTGTGTGTGTGTGTGTGTGTGTGTGTGTGTGTGTGTGTGTGTGTGTGTGTGTGTGTGTGTGTGTGTGTGTGTGTGTGTGTGTGTGTGTGTGTGTGTGTGTGTGTGTGTGTGTGTGTGTGTGTGTGTGTGTGTGTGTGTGTGTGTGTGTGTGTGTGTGTGTGTGTGTGATGGAGCATCCAGAGCTTCCACTTTTCTAACACACTGTGTGTTGTTTGTGTTTCAGAAACTGTATGAGCACGCAGTCAAACCTCAAGAGCCCTTCAAAGATCCCGAACAAGGTTGTTATCTTTACTCACTTTTACTTACACACACATTTTAATTTGACTGTTGTCTAACCCTCTGAAAAAGATACTTTTACACTTCAATATCTGAGGGTTTGCCTGAACCCTGCACCTTATATCCAATGCTTCTAAATCTGCTCAAGCTTAAAAAAAGATATTCGTTATGTGAAGTCTTTGAAAGCTCATTGCACTTTGTGGTTGGATGCAAACTGCATTTCGTTGTGTGCGATGAGCATAAAGTTGAATTTGAATCAGCTGGAAAACGTTCTAACGGTGATGTCTTTGTTTTGTCATCATCATCTAACCCACCTACAAGTGTGTATTGGAAGTATTTCCGTCTCATTAAAGCGAGCAAGTCGTTGTGCACACACTGCTCTGGTGTCCTGTACATTTCTTCCTGTCTGATACTCAGAAGTGTTACTTCTCCTAAAGCTGGACATTTGAAAGTGTCTCACCCCCCTCTTCGTCTTAAACCGAAACGCCCACACGCATCAGAAAGCTAAATGCTTTTTGTTCTCGTAGACTACAGAACCAAGAGTGGGAATACCGAGAAGCAACGAGTTATTAATACATCATACATACAAAGGTTTTAAAGAACGGTAAAAGGCGTCCTTATCCGTTACTGTCTTGCAGTTGGCTTTAATCTAACTCTAAATCTGATGTGTCTTTTCTTTATTATAGCCGTAGCCTTAATATGATTAAAATGTATATTAATTGCAATTTATTTTCAATTTATTTCATTAATAGTTAACGGCACATTACACCAAACTCAATTTATGTATATGTATATATGTGTGTAGGCATCATCAACTTAATATGTAATATTTCCCTCACCATACATGTTCCATATTGTGATATCAATAAAGCAGAATATCCTACATGTTTGTATGTTTACATTTCTTAATATCCCAATTAATTAATCATCAGGCGTTGAGACTCATTTACTCATCATGCGTACTCAAACATAACTAAATATTTTAATTTGTATGTTTTATAAAGGAACAACTCACATAGTGGAATGATCCACTTTGAGTTTACCTGCTGCTGTGTTTGTGTCTCCAGAGACCATCATGAGGGATCTGTCAGCAGCAGCTCCTGTGGTGGTGACACAGGCCATCCAGGTCATCAAGGTAACACACACACACACACACACACATACATACACATACATACACACACACACACACACACACACACACACACACACACACTCACACACACACACACACACTCACACACACACACTCACACACACTCACACACACACACACTCACACACACACACACTCACACACACACACTCAGACACACTCACACATATACACACACACACACACTCACACTCACACACACCTGAACACACACACACCTGAACACACACACACATACATACACATACACCTGAACACTCACACTCACACACATACACACACACACACACACACACACACACACACACACACACCTGCACACACTTTTGGCTCCAAACCGACACATGAACAAGTGGATTTAGCAACAGCTCTGTAGATGTTTTATTGACACATGATTGTACTTGTGTCCCTCAGTCCATCCACACTCTGCAGAAACAGGCTGAAGGTCTCTGTGAGATCCTCAACACAAAGACGAGCGCCGTCACGCTGGAGATCCACAGAGAAGTATTCGGGGTCAACGACCAATCAGACGCAGCCTCGAGGAGCCGGCAGCCAATCAAACGAGCCATAGAGGAATCGGCGGCTGCAGGATGCTACGTGGCGCTCAGTAAGAGACACTCAGCGGAGAAACACACAGAATGACCCCCTGACCCCGACACAAGGACTCGTGTTTCTGAACATTTTGAGCGTTCTTCCAAGTGTCTCGTCAGATGTTATATTGCCCTCACTGGTCCATCCTATCATTTATAATACTGCTTTAGCAAAGACTTGTTTTCCCTTTTTGTTTTTTACATAAACCAGTGTATCACTTATTAGTCGTAAATGCCATATTAACGTTTAGAAACTATGTTAATTCTCTCTGGTTTAGAAGGAGTCTTCATTTTAACGAGCATCTGAATTTGTGAAACAATAAAGTGAAAGTCTTTAGGACGGTAAGTGACAATAGCTCCTGTAAACATTGAATAGAAAACAGTTACAGACACTTTCTCCCACTTTCAAATGTAACTTCTACGTCCTTTAAATCTATTGTTGGTTCATATGTTTAAGTTAAGAACATTGACTGCTATTATAAAGTGGATTTTTAACAATGTTTATACTTCATGATTGATTGTTCTCCCATGGGTTTACAAGACACCAGAAATATAGTTGTAGTAGAACATTCTTTCATGTTCAAAAGTTACTATGTGAGCTATTTCCGTCAGTGGCTCAGTCAGTAGGGGCTTGGACCGGGAGCTGTAGGGTCGCCGGTTCAAGTCCCCGACCAGACCTAAAATATGGAGTGTGGACTGCTACTTGGAGAGGTCCCAGTTCACCTCCTGGGCCCTGCCGAGGTGCCCTTGAGCAAGGCACCGGACATCCCCCTTCCCCCCCCCACTCCCATTGCTCCCCGGGCGCTGTACAATAGCTGCCCACTGCTCCTAGTACTAGACTCCTGGTGCTAGGATGGGTTAAAAGCAGAGAACACATGTCACTGTGTGCTGTGTGCTCTGCATGTGAGACCATTACAGAGGGGTTCATCCCGCCCTATTCTATTCTATTCTATTTTACAGTTTGGTCTTCAACAGAAATATTCAGCCTTTTCTGAAACTGTGCAAAAAAGATGTGGATGTATTTCCCAAAAACAGTACATCCGAGTGAGGACATTAACCCTTAGATGCCCTTTGAGTGCCTGGACCCTACTCTCTTCCATAAGTGGGTCAAAAAGGACCCGTATTAGAATAATGTGTTTTTATGTCATTTTGGTTAAGAAAAATTACTTGTATAATATTTAGTATTATATTTTGGTTCACACTAGAAATATTTTATATTTAATTTTTCACTATTTATAATTTTAGAAACTTTTTTACATTTTGAAAAAAAACGTTTTGAACATATCGATGCAAAGATCTCCGCTATTCTGAGACCCTCACAGTATTCCAGTCCCTTTTCAAAACTCATCTCTTCTCCTCTTGTCTACTCATAGCCCACCCCCCATCAATCCATGCCGGTTGATCAAGTTTGATAGTCCTATACCCCCCACCCTAACCTTCCCTTATATTGTAAAGCGACTGTGAGTCCTTGAAAAGCCCTATTCAAATATAATGTATTATTATTATTATACTGACAGGTATCAGATCTTGCTGTGTAAAGTAATCTTCCTGAGAGGTGTCACTTGTGATGTAGTCTGTGTGGTCTACAGTGAATGTATTCCTGACAGCAACAGGTGATAAGAATCAAAGGTTCCCATAGGATCACATAGAAAATGCATGCGGGTCATTTTTGACCCACTTATGGAAGCTTGGGGTAGAAATACAAAAACTACAATTTCTTAAAATGTGAATGTCATGATATCCAAAACATGTTTTTTGAGGAATAGCTGGAATATGAAATGATAAAAAAATGTAATTACAAAGATACTTCAAGAAAACCACCTCACCGGGTCAAAAAAGACCCACTTATGCATAAGGGTTAAACCAATAGTGAACTCACTGAAGTCACTTGCATGTCGTTTTTCTTCCTACAGAATGAGTTTTGTTTACACCACACAACAACCATCTTTCTGTATACATGAGAAACCTGTTGCTCCTTTATCGCCTTGAATATCACAAATCATCATGTTCTGGTAAACAAATTGCAAGTCAAATAAAACACGGATAGTCCCCGTTTTAAAGGACAAGGCTTGCTTTATTCATCTCTGTTATTCTTTTGTCAACATTTGTCTTAAAATACTTCTGAACTCGCCAGTTCTGGTTCCTCCTGAAGATGTCACTCAAACAGGAGGAAGTACACCATTTTTGGGGACTATTTTTAGCTGTGTATTAACATACATTTTGGTGTTTGAGTGTGTGTCAACAGGATGGGGTGTGTGTGTGTGTGTGTGTGTGTGTGTGTGTGTGTGTGTGTGTGTGTGTGTGTGTGTGTGTGTGTGTGTGTGTGTGTGTGTGTGTAGCCGTGTGGTTAAACGTTGACCGGGTGGCCCCTGAGTCATGTGACTTATATGAACTTCCCTCGCTGCTTCTTCTAAAACGGCATCGAAATTGAAAAGTGAAAGGAAGGAAAGCTGAAGTGAAACTGAAGCTGGAGGGTTCGATCCTCTCCGGACGCCGTGCCTTGTCCACACATGGCACCTTTAATTCTCTGACAGAGGGGAGATCCTCCTGCTGGGTTTTTTATTATTTAAATGCATCTTTTAAAATCTCTGCGATGTCAGACTCCTCCTGCAAGTCTCCTGAGAAGAAAAGCCAGAGTAACGTCAGTGAAGGATGTGAGGTAAGAGCTCTCTGTGCTGATTACGCTTTTTATTCATCGTGCAATCTGCTTCTTAACCCAAAGAGAAGTCAAGGTCAAAGCAGCATCTTCTAGTTAAAGGCTTTTAGATACATTTGGATATTAAAAATGATGAATGATGATCAATCAGTGACGGCTTATCTGTATATTTTTGCTGCAAAATGGAAATCTGGTTTCAATAAAGCCCACAAAACATTTAAAACTATATTAGACTACAAGAATGTGACAATCCTTATTGAATGAATGAGTATTGTTTATGGTGTGTGTGTGTGTGTGTGTGTGTGTGTGTGTGTGTGTGTGTGTGTGTGTGTGTGTGTGTGTGTGTGTGAGGTCACTTAATATTTCATCTGCTCAAGACAATGGCAATAAATCACTAAACGTGCTGCATGGCAGGACTGAGTAATATATCTAAAATCAATACATTTAGACGATACATGGTTACTCATATACGCACTACAGATGTGTAATATCATGACTGCGTGTGTGTGTGTGTGTGTGTGTGTGTGTGTGTGTGTGTGTGTGTGTGTGTGTGGCAGGGTTCAGAGGATGAAGGCAGGACGATGAAGAAGAGAGAGAAGAACAGAGTTGCAGCGCAGAAGAGCCGAAAGAGACAAACTCAGAGAGCCGACCTCCTGCATGAGGTGTGTGTGTGTGTGTGTGTGTGTGTGTGTGTGTGTGTGTGTGTGTGTGTGTGTGTGTGTGTGTGTGTGTGTGTGTGTGTGTGTAAGTGTGTGTGTGTGTGTGTGTGTGTGTGTAAGTGTGTGTGTGTGTGTGTGTGTGTGTGTGTGTGTGTGTGTGTGGGTGTGTGTGTGTGTAAGTGTGTGTGTGTGTGTGTGTGTGTGTGTGTGTGTGTAAGTGTGTGTGTGTGTGTGTGTGTGTGTGTGTGTGTGTGTGTGTGTGTGTGTGTGTGTGTGTGTGTGTGTGTGTGTGTAAGTGTGTGTGTGTGTGTAAGTGTGTGTGTGTGTGTGTGTGTGTGTGTGTGTGTGTGTGTGTGTGTGTGTGTGTGTGTGTGTGTGTGTGTGTGTGTGTGTGTGTGTGTGTGTGTGTGTGTGTGTGTGCACCTTTCCTTCCACCTTTGTGCAGACCTTAGCAGACTTAAAGTGTCTCTTCTCAGTTCCTCACTGCTTCAAATGTTTGTTTTAATGTAAAGGTTTGGAGGGAACAGGGATCCTCTGCAGACCATTCACACAAACCTAAAGAACACACTAGAGGAGGGGAGAGGGAGAACCCCTCTCCTCTCCTCTCCTCTCCCCTCCTCTCCTCTCCTCTCCTCTCCTCTCCTCTCCTCTCCTCTCCTCTTAATGCCCACGGGGTCCTTCCTCTTGCCGATCCCTCGTGTGCTGCCATTCTTCCATGAGCTCTAAAATACCCTTTCCCTTAGATTTAGAAAATTAGATGATGTTGTTTTAATTTCCTCACAGTCTGTTTTGATAATCAGTCAACGCTCTTTAGTGGAGATCAGCTCCAGGTCAGGTGTGTGTGTGTGACTCTGCACCTTTGTTCATAAAACTGTTATTTGAGAGTAGGTGGGGCCTTTTTTTGATGATTATCCCGCCTCTCCGCCCCATACAGAGGACTTCAGGATGTACCCTTTAAAATAAATGGTAAACTGTTATCGTTGTCAAGAGGTTTAGTAATAGTATTGTGATGCATGACGTGCAGGAGCTTCCCTGTAAGGCACACGTGTCCAACTCAAGGCCCGGGGGCCAAATCAGGCCCTTGGTGGATTTAATTTCGGCCCGCCGGATAATTTCTAATTACTATTAGATCTGGCCCTCCGGTATATTGCACCTTCACTCCATCCTGAGGGTTTCCTCCGCTCAGAGCCTGACCCCAAACATTGATGAACTTGCACCCAAGATGAGATGCCAAGTATCTGGCTTGAGCTAGCATCACAGAGCAGCACACTGAGTTTACATGGATGTTTCCTTCTGCACTTTTTCTCTCACGACAACAGGGCATGTTTGGTTTGTTCTTTGAGGGAAATAGTTTTGTTGAAGCTGTTGTTGGCCTGTGGGAAAATGTAATCATAAGAAATGACTCTGGAGAAGCTGCAGATAGAGACATAAGAAATGAATGCAACTGATTATTTAATGTTTAATGTTGTTTTTATAGGCAATCATTTAAGCTTTGTTAGTTCCAGGTTTAATATGTGCAATAAGTTCATTTCAATACGTTCTGCAATAAACATTGAACCAGTCCGGCCCTCGACTAGTACCCATTTTTTTATTTTGGCCCACTGTGTATTTGAGTTTGACCCCCCTGCTGTAAGGTGACGATAACAGGCTGGGGAATGCAATCATTTGAGTGCATGTTTTACAAGTATCTCCTCTTTAGGAAGCACAAACTTAAAGTGATCACATTTCCTTTTAAACTCTTAACTTTCTCATTCTGCCTCTTCTCTCCTCTTCCTTCAGACCTGTGAGCTGTTGGAGCAGAGAAACAGGAAGCTGAGGAGAGAGGTATGACAAATATATGCATTTATTTAAGAAAGCATCTGTTTGTGTCATTATTATACTTTTTCAAAAGTCATTTTGGACCTTTGATTCACCTGGAATTGATTTATATATCTGTGTTTCTGCAAAAAAAATCCTCAGGTGGATTCTCTGTCTGAGGAGCAGCGCCATCTTTCCGAAACTCTCTGTGCCCACGAGCCTCTATGTCCCATGATGCATTGCTCCTTATCCTCGTCCAGCCTGCAGACAGACACCATGACAGCCTGCAGGACTTTCTGAGCAGAGATCACCTGCTGAAGGTTCAGGAGAAGACTAGGAGCATTAAGAGAATACAAACAAATATTTAAAGTGGACCTATCATGCTATAGTTGAATAATATAGTGTAGGACCATACCTATATAAGGCATATTTATACTTTTTTTTTTTCAAAATACCAAACAGATCATGCATTTTAGCCATGCCTCATTTCGCTCAATTTGACATTTTTTAGCTCTGTTTTTGCAAGGGCTGATTCAGTGAGAACAGCTCCACCTACAGGCCTGGCATATGTACTACAGCGTCTCCAGCGCTTTCGAACGGCAATGGCCGTGGCTGTCTCCTCCTGATTGGTGGATTTGGCCCAATAGCCGTAGCGCCACCGTCCTGACGTCAGGACAGTGTTCAAATCTGGATCAGTTTTTATCAGATCCGTTGCAGCCCCTTTTTTAGAGATTTGGGTATGGAGGAAAATAGAGAGGGTTGTGTTTTCTGACACTTGGTGAGTTCCCTGGAACACCGGGGACACATATTCATGTAGAAAAGACCTACAAAAGTGCATTTTGCATGATAGGTCCCCTTTAAAATGTATCCTGAAAAGATGAGATGGAAATGTATTGATCCCCGAGGGGAAATTCAGGTGTTTATAGCAGCAACAGGGTCAGAGTTAAAAACAGGATTCACACAAGGTAAAAATACAGATAGAATAGAATACAAATTAAGATAATAATACAACAAACTGTGGTTATGAAACTGGATATGTATGTTACAACGTGCATGATGAAGCAGCAAACAAAGACAAAATATGGATATTTTATGATTGATAATTCAGAAATAGTGCAGGCTGCTCTGCTTCTTCTGTGGGTTTTAATAAGGACCCAGGGTGTAATTCAGAAAAACACCCATAGAGGGCGCTGTTCTCCATGTCTAAAGACAGAGAGGGGGCTTTACAGGTGTAAAGAGGAGCAGGAGCGCCCTCTGGTGGAGAATCCTGTATTACATGAGATTATATATCAGTAAGTAATTATAGGTACTGATTTTGCTCATTTGTGGAAAAACACAACTTTAAATGGTTGATCCAAATCCGTTATTCAGCTCATTTATAGTAGTTTTTCAAATGTATGAATCTATATGAGTCTTTATTTAAATAAATATTCAAAACAGCATGTGTTGTCGTTTTTGATTTCCTGCAAAACATCAAATTGTAAGAGTGTCCAACTATTAGTGTTGAAGATGTGAAGGACTTATTCATATTAATACCTGCAGGCTTTAGTTCATAAATTGATTCTTTACATGACAGAATGATATTTAATTTACTAAAATGTATGTCGTAAGGTACATTCAATTAGATGTAATTGTAATATAGTTTTAATGTGTTTTGAATAATTTTTAACGTGTAGAAAAACAGAAATATTACACATTACAGAAGGAAAATTAAAGCATATATCGTCATTTTTTTTGCTTGAATATGACATTTTAAAATGGCATGTTTGCAAAAAAACCTGTGATTCATAAAGTCAGCATTATGGGAACTGATGTATGGAAACTGCAAGAAACCTCACTTGTGTCATGAGTTTCCTTGGTGACTGTGGCCATGTTTGGGCACGTGCACGAGACATATTCTGGGATGTGACCTCGTGTTGAGTTAATGTTGGAGTCACAGAGGATCATAAGTCTCACCTGCATCAGAGCTCAGAGTGAGGTTACGTTAGACGACACTTACAGAAAGTTATGCTTCCCTAATTTGACCACAAAGTCGCAAATAATGAAGGGAAGTCCTCGATGCGTCAGTGTGGGAGGAACGCTGCAGAAAAAATCCTTTGTAACTTAAAGTGGACCTATCGTGCTATATTTGAATAATATAGTGTAGGACCATACCTATATAAGGCATATTTATACTTTTATTTTTCAAAATACCAAACAGATCATGCATTTTAGCCATGCCTCATTTTGCTCAATTTGACATTTTTTAGCTCTGTTTTTGCAAGGGCTGATTCAGTGAGAACAGCACCACCTACAGGCCTGGCATATGTACTACAGCGTCTCCAGCGCTTTCGAACGGCAATGGCCGTGGCTGTCTCCTCCTGATTGGTGGAGTTGGCCCAATAGCCGTAGCGCCACCGTCCTGACGTCAGGACAGTGTTCAAATCTGGATCAGTTTTTATCAGATCCGTTGCAGCCCCTTTTTTAGAGATTTGGGTATGGAGGAAAATAGAGAGGGTTGTGTTTTCTGACACTTGGTGAGTTCCCTGGAACACCGGGGACACATATTCATGTATAAAAGACGTACAAAAGTGCATTTTGCATGATAGGTCCCCTTTAAATATGTGATCAATAAAGCAGAATAATACTTAAAATAAAAAATGCTGTTAGGAGACAGTTTGGCCCTTTCTCATTTCTCTAATTTCCCCTCCTTGACTCCTTGACTCCTCGGTCCTCCGGTAGTGACCCGGAAATGGATTTCAGCGCGCCATGTTGAAGGACATCTCATTTCTCTAAATGCACATCGAGGACCGAGGACCGAGGATCGAGGAGGCTCTCTGGAGGAGCTATAATCGAGGATACACTGATGGGTCCTCCTCGACTCCTCTGCTCGCATCTCCTGTGGGCGGGACTAAGACACGAGGATAGGAGTCGAGGAGGGGAATTAGAGAAATGAGAAAGGCCCTTGGTCTTTAGATGGAGACACACCTGCTGCAGGGAAAGCAAATAAATACATTATATATAATAATAATAATAATAATAATAATAATACATAATTGCTTCTGATTTGATTCAGGGAAATTGTACAGCACAACATGTCTCTTTAATTATGATAATCTTTGAACAAATAAGTAGAATAATTGTAAATTAAAGTGGCAGGGAAACAGTAAAAGTGCAGCCAGCAAAGACAGCATCAAAAAATAATAGAAATGCTAATTGTGCTGAATTTTAGAGTAGAACTATTACAGGATGCTCTCCTTCTGAAGTTAGCAAAGGAAGATATTTGGGGATAACATCTTGTGGCTCTCATGTCCTAACATTACTTTAGAGTCACAGAGCTAATAGATACATGTCTGGGGATGAGGAATCAAAACTCTGCGGAAACATGGTGGGAATTCTTTCCAGAAATTTTGGATTTATGTCTTCCCCTCTCACTCTCGACATACTGCATTTACTGACCATAGAACACCAGCATGCAAACATTTGATTTATTCTTTAGCTTTTCTTTTGCCCAGATATTTCTTTTGCAGGTTGCCTCTTACAGCCTGTACAGTATGCACTCGTTTTATTGTCATGTTAGGTAAATAGTTTTTTTTAAGTTTCTCAATGACGCCACAGGAAGCCAGATTTGAGCTCATCTCCAGTACATGCATTTTCTTTTCTTTTCCAGGAGGATGTTTCTTAAAAAGCCTTTTAGCTACTTTCCAGGGTGTGTTTGTTTATTTGTCTCCTTGGTGAACACCAGCTGGGTGGGGCTTGTCAAACCGGATATACACTACTGGTAAAAATGTCAAAAGAAAACTTAAAAACATGACTAAAATGCACAGCGGAGTTGGGCTTGTCTGCTTTTCTTTGACTTCACAAACAGAAACTGTCCTTGCGGGTTTAACTCCACCCACCTGGGGCTCAAAGCTGATTAAAACAAGCGCTCAGTGTTTGTTTTCGGTCTCGTTTCACAACCCAGAAACTGAAGTCACTCTGAAACTGACCTCAGATCAGTTTCACAAAGTGAGTTCCGGAATCAGCCGGCGTCGTAACAACACTGGTCTGGTGTCCTAGCAACCGGGGGAAAATAGTACCTCAACAGGAAGTAACTGGGACAGAGCGCTTCTCAGAAATAACAGCACGCCTGCACACACACACAACAAACAAACACACACAGTTATGACACACATATTTGTTTACTTAATATTGATTGATGACCAAGATCTATCTCTGACGAAGTGATTTGAGTGTCAAATCATATCAATACAAACATAAATCATGCATTCGTTGCAAGTACTCAGATCTTGTACTTGAGTAAAAGTACTCAGATCGTGTACTTGACTAAAAGTAGAAGTACTCAGATCTAGTACTTGAGTAAAAGTAGAAGTACTCAGATCGTGTACTTGACTAAAAGTAGAAGTACTCAGATCTTGTACTTGAGTAAAAGTAGAAGTACTCAGGTCTTGTACTTGAGTAAAAGTAGAAGTACTCAGAACTTGTACTTGAGTAAAAGTAGAAGTACTCAGATCTGGTACTTGAGTAAAAGTAGAAGTACTCAGATCTTGTACTTGAGTAAAAGTAGAAGTACTCAGATCTTGTACTTGAGTAAAAGTAGAAGTACTCAGATCTTGTACTTGAGTAAAAGTAGAAGTACTCAGACCTTGTACTTGAGTAAAAGTAGAAGTACTCAGATCGTGTACTTGACTAAAAGTAGAAGTACTCAGATCTTGTACTTGAGTAAAAGTAGAAGTACTCAGGTCTTGTACTTGAGTAAAAGTAGAAGTACTCAGAACTTGTACTTGAGTAAAAGTAGAAGTACTCAGATCTGGTACTTGAGTAAAAGTAGAAGTACTCAGATCTTGTACTTGAGTAAAAGTAGAAGTACTCAGATCTTGTACTTGAGTAAAAGTAGAAGTACTCAGATCTTGTACTTGAGTAAAAGTAGAAGTACTCAGACCTTGTACTTGAGTAAAAGTAGAAGTACCAGAGTGTAGGAATACTCTGTTTCAGTAAAAGTCCTGCATTCAAAATGTTCCTCAAGTAAAAGTAGAAAAGTATTCTCATCAAAATATAGTGAAAGTAGTGACAGTAAAGTAGTCATTGTGCAGATTGGTCCATTTCAGAATAATATATATGATATGTTTTATAATGATTGATCATTAAAGTGTTCTCAAAGCTGGTAAAGGTGCAGCTAGTTTGAATGACTTTGTATACTGCAGGGTAGCTTGTGAATTTACTCCAGGTGGAACTAAAGTCTGATTTAACACTTGATTATATTTCACATCATTCATCCACATCTGTGAAATAACTAAAGGTATTAAATACATGTAGTGGAGGTTTTACAAAACCCGCTGTGTAAATAAGTGAAAATGTCTTGATAATATCTCCATTATTTATGACCAGAGCAGTGACTCATGGCCAATATCAGTATTTTAGCGGTGAACGATGAATAATCTAAACTTCTCACACACACTTTCACACACACTTTCAATTTCTTCATCCTCTGAACCCTGACACACACACACACACACACACACACACACACACACACACACACACACACACACACACACACACACACACACACACACACACACACACACACACACACACACACACACACACACACACACACACACACACACACACACACACACACACACACACACACTTCTGGTGAACTGTGGTGTGATTCTTGGTTATTTCTCTGGAAGATGAATACGCCTGAATACATTTCATCGGGATAGGGATATACTTCCAACGAAATTATCACAAATGCTGAGGAATGTTTATCTCATCCGGCACTCATGTCCCACTCTGTTATATTTTAAGATAAATTCCCAAAGATTGCCTTCGTGAAACTTGAAATAACATTCTTGGAAAGTCATACAGACACTGCAAAAAGTTCCTTACTGCAAGACTTTGGACATGTTTCTCCTAATAGTCAAGAACAGCTTCTCAATTCTTTGATTTTCAGCTTTTGGTCACTAAGAGAAACGTCCTCCATCAGATTGAAGCTTTCCCAGAACGCGTTTCATGTATAAATTGAGACATCGAGATGTTTCTGATGTCATTTTCTTCTGTTTTAAGCAGCTTGACGCCTGTATTTTCCTCCAAACCCAAACCGATGTATTACTCATGTGAAATCTTCCCTCTGCTTGTAAAATGTTTAACGTCAATCCTTTTGAAATATCATGGGTGTAGTCGGCCCACACATTTATCGGAAATATTTCACTGCCTTTCCCTTCTTTGTGGAAACATCCTCTGAACTGCCATCCTAGAAAAAAGTTGTCTTGTTTCTTCAGACTTTTAGGAGTTTATAAAGTCCAGCAGAGTTGTTTTAAAGAGGCCCTATTATACTTCTTAGGATTTTCCCTTTACAGCAGGGGTGTCAAACTCAAATACACAAAAAAATGGGTACTAGTCGAGGGCCGGACTGGTTCAATGTTTATTGCAAAACTTATTGAAATGAACTTATTGCACATATTAAACCTGGAACTAACAAAGCTTAAATGATTGCCTATAAAAACAACATTAAACATTAAATAATCAGTTGCATTCATTTCTTATGGCTCTATCTGCAGAGTCATTTCTTATGATTACATTTCTCCACAGGCCAACAACAGCTTCAAAAAAACTATTTCCCTCAAAGAACAAACCAAACATGTCCTGTTGTCGTGAGAGAAAAAGTGTAGAAGGAAACATCCATTAAACTCAGTGTGCTGCTCTGTGATGCTAGTTCAGATACTTGGCATCTCATCTCGGGTGCAAGTTCATCAATGTTTGGGGTCAGGCTCTGAGCTGAGGAGACCCTCAGGATGGAGTGAAGGTGAGCGTGCAATATACCGGCGGGCCAGATCTAATAGTAATTAGAAATTATCCTGCGGGCCGAAATTAAATCCACCACGGGCCTGATTTGGCCCCCGGGCCTTGAGTTGGACACGTGTGCTGTAGTGTGTTCTATAGGTTTTAGTGCATGTAAATGGTCCGCAAAGGCTAAAATCCCTGTGTTATTGACGTACCCCAGAGCTCCAGCAGTGAAGAAGTCGAGGAGGATGTTGTTGAGGTTCAGAGTGAAGGTGAACACCACCATGCCCAGAAACGACAGGAAGTAGAGACACCATAAACAGAGCAGAATATGTCCTCTTTAATTCCATCAGGTGTCAGGGAATACCTTGATTTCACACTAATGTAACAATTAGGCATTTAAGAAAGTGTTTACTGTGCATCTCCATGAATTGAACCAGCTCTATAGGCTACGCATTTATCATATTAACCTTGATTTTGAGTTTTAAAACCTCTTGCATCTTATTTTT
>NW_022987749.1:202500-255000 GCF_902827165.1 Trematomus bernacchii
GCTGCAAACGTGTCCTCATTTTTGATCATTTTAGGGCCTCCTGTTTTCATTTAAGAATCTAAGTAAGCGTAACATTTTGCCCACATAAAGCGAAGGGATGCTTACCATAAAGTAGGAAAATATTAAAACTCTCTTCATTTTCTGCAAAGTAGGATTCATTTCTAATAAAACGACGACCACATTGCTTTACCGTTTCCTTCTAGAAACACCCGGTGTGTCATCAGCAGGATGTGAGTTATCGGTACGGACGGAAATGACTTCTTGGAACTAAACTCTTGATGGAGAGAAACTCTTGGTGGCCTCAGTGTGACCCAGCTGACCTGAGATCAGAACATACTGTACCGAGTCTGACGAAACTCTCACTTCTGCTTCCGATTCAACTCAAACTACTGCAGTTCTCATAAGAGCTTGTAAATAAAATACCTAACTGAACTCAGTAAACTGTTCAGTTATATAGTTATGTGACGGATGATTGTAAGAACTGAGGTCCATACATCTAATAAAGAAAGTCCCATTTACTGAAGTACTGCACTTAACGCTGCTATGGGCATTCTCAAAGATATTGAAGTGACTGTTATTTTGTATATATTGATTGTTGTAAATGTAAACTGTAGTAATACTACTCCAATTAAAATAAAATGAGTCCTTCTTCCACCAGTAGAAACTTGTTGTAAAACAGCTGGAAATAAATAACACAGGGTGGAAAAGATTCTCTCTAATTTCCCATTCGTCATTTAACTATAATAAGTAACATATTTCAGCTTTTGTCTCCCCACCCTCATGGTGAATGGGAGGGGTGCTCCATGACAGCAGAACAATGCACAGAGTTCCCACTATCCACCTAACATTGCTCTCAGTCAGTTTACTGGTTGTGTTTGTGATCATTTTCCAGTTGCACAAGCAGATAATTGGCCTAGAGCAGTAACCCCACCCGCTCCATTATCACAAAAACAAAACAATGGGAGTAACTCGGTCCAGGTTAACGGGTTTCTGCTTGAACATCGACATGATATCACCCAACCCGTCTGAAACAGTTATGGAAACAAACACTAAATTACATCAGCACGGTTTGATAATGTGTCACGGTTATCACGAGTTTCTATGATAAATAGATCTATAGCTGAACGTATTCTTTAGGTGAAGTCATCGAGCACTAACACTCTCTGAAAAAAAGCTCCGACGGCGCGCATGACTTGGTTGACGCGAATGCCGTGGCGCGATTGAGGCGATTGAAGGAGGCCGCGACAAACGCTCAAGTTCAATTTGTTCAACTCGAGCGTCAAATTTGCGTGACGCGATCTCACGGTAGCCAATCAGCGGTGAGGATCTCAGCCTGCCGTCACTGACGTTGAACCAGAACTTTGGAATTTTAGTCTTTGCAGACCATTTACGTGCACTAAAATCTATATAACACAATACAGGAAAGAGAAAACCCCAAAAAGCATAAAAGGGCCTTTTTAAAAATGGGCTACTTTTTTTTATATACAGAGGAGACAAGGAGATTATAGAAAAAGTAGATATAACTTCTTCTGGTGACGGCTTGCTTTCACAAGTAAGTCAAGGTTCAGCTGTGTTTAATTAAACGGTTACATGGAAATGCCGACAGCAGTAGTGATTGAACAGGATCTGACAGGAAACACCTTTATGCAACACTTTTGATAAATGAGAAATCCTGCTGAAACAAAACTCCTCATATCTCATCTCTTTATAAGCTGTAAAAAATGCCCTATTAGCTAAAAGGAAATTAGTCTTAAGTCAAAGTCAAAAAGTAAAAGTCAACTTTATTGTGTACAGAGAGATCGAAATACCGTTTCCCACAATCCCGAATACAAAAATACAAGTATATATAAAAATACGTATAATCCTATATATATACAATCATAGACACATTTATACATATGCACACATAAGACCTAAATATTGTGTTTTGGGAATAACAGACTTCATTCAGAACGTACTTGAGAAAGCGCAGGCATGTTTAATCGTCAAATGTTATTTAAAGGTGGGGTAGGTAAGTTTGAGAAACCGGCTCGAGATCGCTAGAATTTGAAAATACACAACCGGAGAAAATCTGCCACTTCCTTATAGAGCCCCTCCTCCAACACACACGAACGCGCACATGACCAATGAGGGCACGAGATAAGTTTGTGCACAGATGGAAGGCTGATAGGCAGGTAGGCCATCCAGTTATTTTAGCTGGGCCGGCTCAGATGATTGGTCGTGCTTTTTACAGCGCCACGGCTTCCACAGATGATATTTTTTATGTATTTTTTGTCAAAGCACTTAAGATATTCATTGCTATCGGGATGTTAAGAGCATTCCATGGAATATAACAACAAGTGTATCTCGAGCCGGTTTCTCAAACTTACCTACCCTACCTTTAAAGTACCAAAAGTAAAGTTACGTTTTACGCGGGATGCCAATTAATGTTTGACAATTATTATTGAAATAAATGTTTAAAGTAAAGAACTGAGATGAAGTGAAGTACAAGTATAACTATGCATACAATGGAGTTGCTAAGTAATTGACTAGTACCGCAACATTTTTACTATTACAGAGTAAATGTGTCACATTTTACCTAATATTACATCATATTTTTACAATTTTTCCCAATAATTGCATGTGTCAAGAATTTGTCAACTCCTGCCAGAAGTTGAGGCAATTACAAAAAAACACACACACCTCAAAAGTATGAGTCGGAAAACAATATTTTTCTAAAGAAATCCTCAGTAAATTAAAAAGTGGTCGCATTTTTCTTTCCGTACCAAGTGTTGTGTGTGTTTTACATTTGTGTGGATTGAGTTATGAGATTATTATGGGCTGGGTCGGTAGGTTTGTTGTTTTATGAAAACTATTTCACATGTTATCTTCAGAGATACCAAAGGTGAAGTCATATCTCTTTCCTTTGTGAACGGGAGACATGTCCAGTCTAGTCTCTTCAGCTCTCAAACAGCTGCTCTGAGTTAACATGCAGGAAGTTTGTAAGTGAACTCTCAAAGGGACAACCCAACCTTAAAAGTCCACTTCCTTTTACAGCAGCTTCCCTGTACTTATCTGGTAATGTAAACCTTGTTGTCTAGCCTGTATGTTTTTCTTTATCTGTATATATTAAAAGGTTGTGGCTGATGTAACGAAGTGGCAAAACCTGTTTAGGGATAATGTGTTTATCTCAAAAGAAAAGCCAACGACTGCTTAGGGTGCAAATACATTATTTAAGTTTTTCATCTCAAGGACAAACAGCATAATATGATAAGAGCCTTTCGTTTGCATGTATTGTTTACACTAAATTAATAAACACCCCTAGCTTTGACTAATAAACCAGGAAATGACTTGGCATTTTACCACTTCAGGTTAGGGGCTTTCTGAACCTGTTTTTGGTGACGTTAAGTCATGTGACCTTACTATAGTTCCTTTAAAGCCCAACATTAGTCACCTTTAGCTTAGCGGTGGTGACGTGAAGTCATGTGACCGTGCTATAGTTCCTTTAAAGCCCAACATTAGCCACCTTTAGCTTAGCGGTGGCGACGTGAAGTCATGTGACCGTGCTGTAGTTTCTTTATAGCCCATCATTAGCCACCTTTAGCTTAGCGGTGGCGACGTGAAGTCATGTGACCGTGCTGTAGTTTCTTTATAGCCCAACATTAGTCACCTTTAGCTTAGCGGTGGTGACGTGAAGTCATGTGACCTTACTATAGTTCCTTTAAAGCCCATCATTAGCCACCTTTAGCTTAGCGGTGGCGACGTGAAGTCATGTGACCGTGCTATAGTTGCTTTAAAGCCCAACATTAGCCACCTTTAGCTTAGCGGTGGCGACATGAAGTCATGTGACCGTGCTGTAGTTCCTTTATAGCCCAACATTAGCCCCCTTTAGCTTAGCGGTGGTGACGTGAAGTCATGTGACCGTGCTTTTGTTCCTTTATAGCCCAACATTAGCCGCCTTTAGCTTAGCGGTGGTGACGTGAAGTCATGTGACCGTGCTGTAGTTCCTTTATAGCCCAACATTAGCCGCCTTTAGCTTAGCGGTGGTGACGTGAAGTCATGTGACCTTGCTATAGTTCCTTTAAAGCCCAACATTAGCCGCCTTTAGCTTAGCGGTGGTGACGTGAAGTCATGTGACCGTGCTGTAGTTCCTTTATAGCCCAACATTAGCCGCCTTTAGCTTAGCGGTGGTGACGTGAAGTCATGTGACCGTGCTGTAGTTCCTTTAAGCCTAACGTTAGCTTTTTATTTCTGCCTGCATTTACACTTTAAAATCATAAAATGATGTTAATATGTGAGATTATCTGACTCAACAACACATGTTTGCCACAGAGATAATTTTTTGCAATAATCCAATTGGAAAATCCAAATGGCTTTTTGTCGACGGAGCCCTTGCAATGCTAACTTCCGTGTCGTCCCACAAAAATAAGTCATCACTTCACCTCCAGACTTTACCCAAAAACAAAACACCAAGACCATGAGCGGTTACATTTTCAATACATATTTTTTATTGACAAGGTATCAAAAACAAAAGAGGACAGACCACGAAGATGGAAGAAGAACACATTGTAGTAGCAGTGCAGTTGTACCTGACAGCTTACAGTTTATTCATTTTGCCTATGTGATGCTACAGAGAAAACAGAAACTGCCTCCATCAGTAGAAGAAGGCACAACAAAATACATCAGTGCTTATGACTAGCAACACAACACAACAAACACACTGTGAACAGACGCCTGCGTCCCTTTAACCGAGTCACTCTTAGGTCATTTCCTTCTAATAAACAATATCAACTTTCGTCTTCTACCATGCAAACGTAAAATATTAAACTTCAGTCCTCACTGTGACAGTAATGTGATGTTGAAACATAAATTATAACTCTTTCTGGAGATGTTTTCCAATAGCGACAAACTTTTAAGATAACCTCAGACGCTAATGGTGCTAACATGATATTTAATGCAATTATTGAAATACTGATGCAATGTTTCCTTGGCTTTTTACGTACATTCGATAAGTAATTGAATTACCCTTTTAACCTCTGATTGTGCAATAAACCACATTTCCCTCGAGGGGATCCTTAGAGGAAAAGGGGAGTGGATGAAGGGAGAATAATTTGGCAGTGAGTCAAAACCTGGATACTGATAAGTTCAAAACACACAGCATAACATAAAAAAACCATCTTGCATATCTCAAGATTCAGGCGTGTTTTAGAACCAGCTGATGCAACACTTCTGATACCTAGCTAACGATATCTCATGAACACAACTTCCAAACCAAATCTTAATTATTAAAAATATATCATTAGAAAATAACAATCTTTCTTGTTTTGTCCAAGACCAAAGGAGGCATCCGGTGTTTAACGTACAGTAGAGTTTATGCGATACAATACACAAGATTTTAAAGTAGAAAAACAACAAAAATAACACTTGTGGAGCTTCATCGTCACAGAAGATGTAAAAAGAAACACTTGTTCTGTTTACCTTAAGAGGGAACGCAGTGATAAATAAATTGAAATTATTTACAGTATTATTATATTTGGGAGAATTTTGTTTGCGTGCGAAATTCAAATTGCTAAGTAAAGTAAGGTATCATCTGCATACAGGCTTATATTGTTACTATCATCTTCAATAAGTGCAAACCCTGTCTGAAAAGTAAATTTCCCTTTTTTTTTTTTACTGCTACTCCTGCCCTGATAGCAAACAAGCCGACTCTTTTTAGATATTACTTTGATCTACAGCCAGCACAGGTCCTGAGAGGTTAGTAGCAGCAGCAGATTTAGTAGTTCTTGTTGTAGAAAGGACAAGAGTTGATACAGCAATGACATGTCATACAGTAGTTGCTCAATAAATATACTATGCTTCGTACACTAAGCAGCACAATGTCTTTTTTTTAAAGCTGATTACACACTCGTCAGGCTTTACAAACTCACTCAGTCGATCAGCGTCTACTTTCCTTGCAAATCAAGCTTTGGTACAAAAATCGGACTATTCAAAATACCAGTAAATAAAACGAAAACGTGTATTTTAGTGCTTTGGCATCTGTCCTTGGACGAGACTGTTTGTAATGTTTTTCTGTCCAATCAGCAGCTGTGGTTTCAGGGAGTGGGAGGGGCCTCTTTCTCTCTTTTTAGCAGCTTTGTTGACGGTGAATGAGACCGAGGAGTCATCCAACGGCGTTTACTTTTGTAATGTCACTGTCATTCAAGTCGTAGTCGTCCACCTGCATCTCTTACAATCTGTGCTGCGTTGGGACGAGACATTGAAAGTCTTTGAAAAGTGGATTGATCTCTCGTCAGTGGCAGTGAATGCTATCGAGGCTCAGAAGGCCTCCGTCTAGAGGTGATATTGTCGAGAGGGACGTGGACGTGGACGTTGTGGTGGAAGAGACAATGTTATGGAATTGTAAAGTGCTCTCCTTGATGTGTTGGATGAAAAGGTTCCTCTCGTCCTCGGGCGTTTGTCCGTTTTGGGCGCGTACGATGCAGGTGGGTCGGTGAAGGTTCAGCATGTAGACGAGCTGCTGCTTCTGAGTCTTCAACTCCTCGATCTGAGCCTTCAGCTCCGCGTTCACCGTCTCTAGTTTCTCAGACTCCTGCAGAAAAGAGAGAAGAAGAAGGGGGACATTAGTTGGTAATCAGAGATGGCAAAAGTACACACATCCTTTACTCAAGTAGAAGTACAGATACTGGTGTTTAAAAATACTCTGGTAAAAGTAGTAGGAGTGAAATAGTACCTGCTGCAGAGTCTCGGTCTTCTCCTTCTTCCTGTTGCGACACTTTGCAGCAGCGACTTTGTTCCTCTCTCTCCTTCTCCTCCTCCTCTCCTGCTCCTGAGGTTTGAACTGAAAAACCAAAGAAGAAAACATAAGCTTTCAATATTTTATCCCAAAACGGTAAAATCACTACACTTGGTTCAAGTATATTTGTATGGCAACCTAAGTAAGACTTTGAATGCACGACCTGTACTTTAAAGAGTCCTCTCCTGCTGATGTTCAGGTGTATATCAGTATGTAGTGTCTCTACTTTAAAGAGTCCTCTCCTGCTGATGTTCAGGTGTATATCAGTATGTAGTGTCTCTACTTTAAAGAGTCCTCTCCTGCTGATGTTCAGGTGTATATCAGTATGTAGTGTCTCTACTTTAAAGAGTCCTCTCCTGCTGATGTTCAGGTGTATATCAGTATGTAGTGTCTCTACTTTAAAGAGTCCTCTCCTGCTGATGTTCAGGTGTATATCAGTATGTAGTGTCTCTACTTTAAAGAGTCCTCTCCTGCTGATGTTCAGGTGTATATCAGTATGTAGTGTCTCTACTTTAAAGAGTCCTCTTCTGCTGATGTTCAGGTGTATATCAGTATGTAGTGTCTCTACTTGAAAGAGTCCTCTCCTGCTGATGTTCAGGTGTATATCAGTATGTAGTGTCTCTACTTTAAAGATTCCTCTCCTGCTGATGTTCAGGTGTATATCAGTATGTAGTGTCTCTACTTTAAAGAGTCCTCTCCTGCTGATGTTCAGGTGTATATCAGTATGTAGTGTCTCTACTTGAAAGAGTCCTCTCCTGCTGATGTTCAGGTGTATATCAGTATGTAGTGTCTCTACTTTAAAGAGTCCTCTCCTGCTGATGTTCAGGTGTATATCAGTATGTAGTGTCTCTACTTTAAAGAGTCCTCTCCTGCTGATGTTCAGGTGTATATCAGTATGTAGTGTCTCTACTTTAAAGAGTCCTCTCCTGCTGATGTTCAGGTGTATATCAGTATGTAGTGTCTCTACTTTAAAGAGTTCTATCTATTATCTATCCATCTATCTATCTCCCTCCAGAACCTCTGATTGGTTTACACTGTGTTGGAGAGCTAGCCAATAAAAGCGTGAGTGTTACATCGTGATGTCACTATCAGTAAAGGATCTGTGTTTCTCCCTCACCTCTCTCTTGACTCCCTGTCCGTCCTGGTAGTCCATGGAGGTCAGATCTGAGCTGGAGCAGTCGGAGCTCACGTCGGCGTTCAGTCCGTTGGAGAGGCGTTTTGATTGGATGGCGAGCCTTAGCTCCTCCTTCACCATCGGGCTGAAGTTGGTGAAGTCGTCCAGAGTGAGGCTGCCGGGGGGGGAGAGGCAGGGAACCAGAGCGGAGTAGCTGATGTCCGCCAGCGAGAGGCCGGGGTGCTGCAACATCATGCTGAAAACACAGGAAGACATATCATTATTAACATGTCAGAGTTAGATTTTATTACAAAATCAGGTTTTCAGCATTAGTCAAAGTCAACTTTATTTTCAATCTTTCAGTTTGTGTGTACAGACTGAGAGATCGAAAAACCGTTAGCCACAATCCCGAATGATTGTCTTTATTAACACTCATACATCACCGTAACAAACCATATTTAATTTCATCTTAATGTACAATATTACATTTCACGTTCTGTATTCTATTTAGGTGTTTGCACTATTTTGTATTTTATTATATATGTTGCATCATTCTGCAAACAGGACAAAACCCATCATCATCATCATCATGTCAGAGTAAGATTTGACTACTGTATTGTACAATGTTTTCAGCATTATTAATACTCATACAACACTCTATGTATTGTAATATTTACATTTCTACATATTCAGTTTGTATCTATTTTAGTATAATTTTTTTTTTTACCATTTATTCTAATTGTATTCTTAAATGGAGCAATTTTCAAAAAAAAAGAACTGGTAAACTCAGATTTTGAATGAGTCGTTTTTACTCAAGGTTGTCAAATGAAAAAACTACAGCTACAAATAAAGCAATTAAAAAATAAAATGATATGCAAAACGTAACCAGAATGGAAATATTATATAGAAGACATCTTGATAACTTGAATTAAGATCATACCAGAGAAGTAATTAAGACACTATGGAAGTATTAATTACTGAGTTTGCACAGCAATTACAGGATAACAAACTATAACGGCACACACGAGGTAATATTTGCCATTCTGGAAAAACGCCATGAACAATTAAAGAGAATAATTGATGGGTGTGAATGTTATCTCAACAGAGGAGTGACTGACAGATTGATCCGATGATTATTATCAGCAAAACAAAACAAACAGTCTGTCCTGTATCCAAGCATTTAAAGACTATTAAAAACAGTATTCTTCCTATTTTTTGTCCAGAAGTTTTTATATTAAGGCACTTTATAGAAGATATTAGTACACGTTTTTTAATAATCTGACACTGCAACCGATATACAGAATATTTAGTTTGTTCTCATTTCGTTTCCATAATATAATATTTGCCAGGTTTTGAGGCTTTTATTTGGACATTTGTTCGGAATAAATACAATTTAACTACATTAAATCTCAAAGGATTTGTCATTTCCTTCAGAAAATAATAATATAATTTACTTATAATGCATTTCATATATCTTGACGATGGCTGTAACAATTTAAAAAGTGTTTATAAAGTATTTTTAAGTTACTATAATGCCTATCAAACACGAAGCACAAGTCATCCAATTGAAATTACAAGTTATGAATGAAAAACGAAATAAAAAAAGCTCTAAAATCACAAATCCCTCGTGACATTTCACCCTTAAATATCGTCTCATTTCTTTTTTAAATATTCAGACAAATAAATTAATTTAGAAGTTTTCAGTGAAGTGTCCCGGGACAGCGCCGGCACTTCTCCGCTTTACAAACCGAGACAACACACACCAAGTCACTAAAAAAACTCCACACACACTCTCTCACACACACACACACACGTTCCGGAAAACAACCGTACCTTGACTGAGTGGGTGACAGGGTTCAGGTGAACTGGATGCGGGTAAAAAGCAGCTCTTAGTCTTATATCTCTTCGCTTCTTCCGTCTCTCTTCTCGCTGTGCGTAAGGTTGCGCTTGTGCCTCGGAGTGTTGCATCATGAGCTTTTAAAGAGAAAAACGGGAGGGAGGGGGGGGGGGGGCGCGGCCATGTGACGTCACAGGAATGCTCTACGAGAGAGGAGGGAGGGAGGGGAGGGAGGGAGGAGGCTGACGTCATCCTATTTATAGAAAGCTTATTCTGCGATGATGCAATCTAGCAACCTCCGAGCTGCTTTTGCTCCATAACAGGAGAGGACTTCCCCCCCCTTCCTCCTCCCCTCCTCTTTCCTCGATCTGCTTACTTCCTTACTTCCTTCCTTCCTTCCTTCCTTCCTTCCTCCAGTCCTTTCCTCTTCCTCACTCTTTTAATCTTCCTCTTCTTAGTTAGACATCTTTCTGTTTTGTTTCTTTCTTTGAAACCTCTTTTCCAGTAAATCCTGTTCCAGTTTCTCCATGTTTGTTTGTCACTTCTTTCCCTTTTGTTTCTTCCTTTTTCTCCACATTTCTTCATTATTATTATTTATATTTATAACGGTACTTTATTTTGTTCCTCCCTTCTCTTCACGTTTATCTCTCTTACTTTGATGTTCCTCATCTTCCCTTTCCCTATCTTTCCATCACTCAATCTCCTCCTTCCTTTTTCATTCCCTTCCTTCTCTCCTTTCCCCCCCTTATCCATCTTCTCCCTAACACTCATACAAATAAACTTCCTCTACACCTGTGTGAACCTTTAAAGAATCTGAATAAAACCACAAACAACAATAACACAAGTAAACAAACCCTACTTGCTCTCCCTCTCAGATTTGACACCCACATGGATTTCCATTCCTGCCATTCCTCACTAACGAGTGAACAGCGCTCTTCCAGCTGAATGACACACGCTGGTTATTTATTCTGTGCTTACGTGTCTTCATCAGGGTATAAAACCACGCGGATAGACAGAGAGACACACAGATTATCTGCTGTAATATTGATTTTATTGTTATTTATCATCAGGATTAAATGACGTTTCCCAAGAATTTAAATCATCCTGAGGATCAGCTGGAGAGAAGGTAAATAAAATACATTTTTGCATGTTTTCTTCAACAGTAAATTCTTCTATTTTTCGGTGTTAAAGCTGTTAATAAACGGGTGTTGTTTGAGACATTTCGCAGCAGACAGTCATGTGACCTTTAATCTACGCCTCCTCTCAGACTTAATTGGGTTTAATCGGCTGATCTTGTTTACCCTCCTATATAAAAAAAGACTGGGGATTTCCTGAGAGGAGTCCTGAGAAGTTTCCACCTTAAAAATAACAATTAATTTAGTTATTTTAAAAAGCTGGTAGTAGGCAGTAGTTATATTACAAGTGAAGCTACTTGTGAAGTTGTACTTTTACAGAGGTGGTATACATGTTTATACAGAGCGTATTCCATAGTAAAAGTACCACTACAGGCCTTTACTACTCATGTCAATTGGAGTAAAGGTATTCTTTTTACCAGTATAACACTAGTATTACATTTAATGTTTCTAGACACAGCGTTGTATAGAGTTTATTTTACATAATGGAAATATAAGGAAGTTAGTTGCTGGCTCTGTTGTGATTGGTCAACCGCTAAGAGATGTCCCGCCCCTTATGCTGCGTTCACACCGGAAGCGATGCGAATATTCGCTCCAATTGCTCCAATTGCTCCAATTGCTCCAATCGCTCAACATTCACCGCGGCTTGCAGTTTGTTTTATCGTGTCATTCAAAACAGACATACCGTTGACGCGCCGCACCGTTGACGGACAGTTGAGGTTGTTTACACTTCCATGCAAGATCGTTCTGGTTATTTCTGTCCTTGACTATGGAGGATATAACAACTATTGCTGCTTTGTGCCTTCTGTGGAAGTCCTACAAACGTAGCAACAAACGCCGTCGTGTCTGGGTTCTTATTCTCCTCCAAGCCAGCTCCTTTTTGTTGCGGTCCCGGTAGATATCCGACATTGTATCGTAAATCTCCGGGAACCCACTCACAGCCACAACGATCATCTCTTCCATCTTTACAACTGATCAACAGCAGGACGTCAGAGGGACGTCAGAGGGAATCCCAACGCTGATTGGCTTTCGCGAGAACGCGTCACGTGAATTTGATGCTCAAGTTGAAAAAATTGAACTCTCGCGTTTGACGCGGCCCCCTTCAATCGCCTCAACCGCGTGATTCGCGCCGCGTCCACCGCTTCATGCGCGCCGTCGGAGCGAATTCGCGTCTGTCCGCGTCTCTGCATTGAATTTACATGTAATCGCGCCGCCCCCAAAAATCGCATCGCGTCCGGTGTGAACGCAGCATTAGCCTATCATGTACATATTTTTTGAGCGCTAGCCAATAGGAGTGCGAGTGTTCTATAGTGATGTCACTAGTTTCCAGAAGTAAACAAAGGAGTCCAATGGAGGCGTTTTAATGCTATTTACATGCACTAAAAACCTATGTAACACACCAGGAAAGGGAACACCACAAAAAGCATAATAGGGCCTGCTTTGAGTCTTAAACTTTCCATTTTCCTTCCTCTAAGTTCAGGTTTTTTTAGTTTTTTTTTAAAGGTTTTTCTTGCTTGGTGTTTTGTTATTTTGGGATCATTAGAGTTGGAAACATGTAAAAGTTCGGGTTATCCAGGTTTGACATTTGTTGAATAAAATCACAACATCCATGGCTCTAATCTACATTAATAACCTTCTTCTCAGCCAATGCACTGTGAGCTATCCAATAAATATGAATAACCACCAGAACAATCCCTTGAAACCAAAAATCCTTATTATTTTCTATTGAAAAGCAACTTTATGCTTAACTATAACCAAGAGGTTCCATTGGTCTTTACAGAAAAAGATCCAGAAACTTCTTTGCACCACAACAACAAACAAACACACTCTTTATGTGAGTCTTCTCCAGGGAGCAGAGGGAGTGTTTGATGTTCTTAAGAATGAGTTTCACTTTAACAAGAACAATAAACCTGACATGAGAAAGAAAACCCTAAGCTGTATAATAAAAAATAATAGTATGTCAAATCCAGATCTCTTTCCTCCTCTCGCTTCTCTTCTTCTTTCTTTTCCTTATTCTTCACTCATTTCCTGTCACTGTTGTAATATAGAAACTTCCAGATTGTTCTGTCCCAAACCTAAAAATGTTAAGTTTCTCTCTTACCAAACCTTTCTCAGAAGCAATATTTCTAATAGGGAGTGTAGGAAATTGTGTAATATCTGAAATGAACCCACTATATTATGTTAGAGTCATGGCTTTACTCAGAATGCATTGTACAACAGGAAATATAAGTACGTGGTGTGAATGCCACTTCCACATCATTTAACAGTGTGTGTGTGTGTGTGTGTGTGTGTGTGTGTGTGTGTGTGTGTGTGTGTGGTTCCTTTTTCTCATGCTTGTGAAAAATGGTAGAAAAATCCTTAGTCATATCGTTACTTTGTTGAGAATGTGGCCATGTAATAAGCGGGATAATGTGCCGGTGTTGTGAGTGTGGATGTGTGTGTGTGTGTGAGTGTGTGTGCATGTCTTGGTCATGCATTATTTCCAGGGAAGCCTTAAAACAACTCAAGGCAGGGAAGCCGCCACGTTGTGTGTGTGTGTGTGTGTGTGTGTGTGTGTGTGTGTGTGTGTGTGTGTGTGTGTGTGTGTGTGTGTGTGTGTGTGTGTGTGCGTGTGTGTGTGTGTGTGTGTGTGTGTGCATGTCTTGGTCATGCATTATTTCCAGGGAAGCCTTAAAACAACTCAAGGCAGGGAAGCCGCCACGTTGTGTGTGTGTGTGTGTGTGTGTGTGTGTGTGTGTGTGTGTGTGTGTGTGTGTGTGTGTGTGTAACTGGGATGTCATGGTGCATACCAAGCAGCAGTAAAAACAAAGTCATAAATCAGTTAATAACTGACCTAACAGTGTTCCCCTCACAGCAGAAGACACCCGGATGTCCTGCTGCTGACTACACACATGGAGCTAAAGGGTTAAAGGGTGGGAGGACTCAGAGATAAGATGAAATGCAGGGTGGAGGAACCATGAAAGGCCTGTTCTCTCAAAAAAGAAAGTGGAAAGAAGCTCCCGTCAGGTGTTTGCTTAACGTGTACATTATGTTTTCCATGAGATAAGAAGATATTTGGAATTGTAGGAATGCAAAAGGCACCCTTAAATGACATAAAACAATAAATAATAAGAGTGGCGATAAACGTAATTTTGATATCTTGCCAAAAAACAATGGGATTTTTCCGTTGGACTTTAGACACTTGTTAGCAACCTCAGTTTTTAAATTCACCAGTGGGGTATTTACTGATGTATTTTGTATTGTAGAATAAAATCTCTTCAGCTTGTGTTAACCACAGACCTTATTTCAGGATAACAACCAAAAACACATTCAGAAAACCATTGAGTTCCAGATAAAGGCATCGGTAGAGCTAAAATGCTACCTCCTCTCCTGGTTTCAGGACACATTGTTGCACCACACTGTAAGCGTTAAAGCATTTTCATTTGAAAGAAAGGACAGGTCTTCTTCCGGGAAATATAGGTGTTACATTTGCATGTAAACAAGCTACATTTGACTTGTTTTTTCAACAACAATTTTTTTTAATTTACCATATAAATGACAACAAAACACACTATTTTAGATTAGATAAAACATACTTTATTAACCCTCCTGTTGTCTTCGGGTCAAATCTGACCGATTTACTACTTTCATCAATCATAACTTTTTTGTTTTACATTCGATTGCATTAAGGCTTCATGATGTCCTTCACAGAAGACATTTGAACATATACAATGGCTGATCACCACTTTCATTGAACTTTGGATGATTTAGTCAACTTTGTAACCCATGGTGTTCCCGGTCAAAAATGACACACACACACACACACACACACACACACACACACACACACACACACACACACACACACACACACACACACACACACACACACACACACACACACACACACACACACACACACACACACACACACAATCTAGATGTGCTTCCCGCTCTTATGTGCCCATCCCCCCACATGGATCACACCTGGCACACGCAATACATGTTCAGTGTCTATTCTTTGTATATTTACAGTTGTTCATGTATACCAGTAGTCTGATACAATATGTACAGTTTGAAAGGGTGTTAAATGAAATGTGGTGATGATTAATGGTTTTTGTGTTAATGTAATAGCAGTTAAAACAGGACCGGTCAAATTTGACCGCGAACACCAAAGTAAGGGGGGGAAAACGAAGGCAATAGGAGGGTTCAGAGGCACAGTGCACATTGATAAACATTGGTAAATGCACCATGTTTTAATCTATAGTTCTTGGATGGATGATCCAGAAATCCTGAAACCCTATACATATTATTTAAATATAAAAAGCATAATAAGTTGTAACTTGGAGACTCACAGAACAGCTGATGCCAAAAAATAAATAGAAAAAGGATAATATTACTGAAAATATGGGCAAAATAATACCACATTATCCTGCACTTTTACACACTATTATGGTCAAATTTAAATATAAATATAATTTAAAAAGATATGAAAACAAAAAGAAATCATGCACATTAGAAAGCAACAGGTTACAGCAGAACTGTCACATTCTCAGTCATAATTACATATAGAAACTACAGGATCTAAATGAGAGACACACACCGGTCGGTTAATAATTACAGTGACTTTTAAATGTGTGTTTCTCTCGGGACCAGTGGCGATCCTAGAGTCGGTGGGGGCCCTAGGCAACATTCACTGGGGGCCCCTCGAACCAGCTTTTCATCACCACGCACAGCCGACAACCCCCCCCCCCCCCCCCCCCTGGAGCGGAGCAAGGCAGCCACACTTAAGATGAGATGGGGCCGCCTTGAGGGGGTTTTCCTGACATGTCGTTGCAGTAAATTAACGGGTGTTTCATGTTGTCGTTGCTGTGGACCTTCTTAATCTACCTTCTTTGGGAGCCCCCTTGTGGTCCGGGGCCCCTGCCTTGCCTGTTCGCAAGGAGCGCCCCTGCTCGGGACAATAAATCCTGTTATATTGTTTAATATCAGTTGTTATAATCTTCAATAAAGACATTTAATACACACTAAATGTGAGTAAACGTACTCTCACTTTCACCTGCGATCAGCTTTTCACTTCTCTTCTGGCCTGCCGTGTGTTTGCTGTGTGTACTCTGAGTTTCAGACGGTGGTTAAAAGAGAAAACAGACGTGAGGCCGCCGTGAGTTTCATTATGAGAGAAACGTTTCAGAATATCAGGGGGTTTCTCAGAAAGAAAATCTGCTGATTAGAAAAGAAAGTGAAAAGAAAATGAAGCCATAAACGTTCACCGGCGATAGTTGATATAGTAACGTTGTTGTTTAAACTTTGTCCTTCTTTTAGACTCAGTTTGGAAGCATGTGGTTTTTATTCAACGTCATGTATCAGAATGAATCAGCATATTTGATCAATTCCAGGGGGAAATTGGGTTTTGTCACATTTGCTCCATTTTAGAATGAAAAATAAAATAAAATATAAATTAAAAAAAATTCTAAAATAGGATAAAATATTAATATAAACATTGGAAGTTAAATAAAATAAATAAAATAAATAAAATAAATAAAATAAATAAAATAAATAAAATGAATAAAATAAATAAAATAGAATACAAATATTTATTTCTGTTAAGCATGTAAAAATGTCACAGTAGAGGCACACAATACAAATATGAGCACGTGAAGTCATGTGACCAACATTAGCCTCCTTTAGCTTAGCGGTGGTGAGGTGAAGTCATGTGACCGTGCTGTAGTTCCTTTATAGCCCAACATTAGCCTCCTTTAGCTTAGCGGTGGTGACGTGAAGTCATGTGACCGTGCTGTAGTTCCTTTATAGCCCAACATTAGCCTCCTTTAGCTTAGCGGTGGTGACGTGAAGTCATGTGACCGTGCTGTAGTTCCTTTATAGCCCAACATTAGCCTCCTTTAGCTTAGCGGTGGTGACGTGAAGTCATGTGACCGTGCTGTAGTTCCTTTATAGCCCAACATTAGCCGCCTTTAGCTTAGCGGTGGTGACGTGAAGTCATGTGACCGTGCTGTAGTTCCTTTATAGCCCAACATTAGCCTCCTTTAGCTTAGCGGTGGTGACGTGAAGTCATGTGACCGTGCTGTAGTTCCTTTATAGCCCAACATTAGCCTCCTTTAGCTTAGCGGTGGTGACGTGAAGTCATGTGACCGTGCTGTAGTTCCTTTATAGCCCAACATTAGCCTCCTTTAGCTTAGCGGTGGTGACGTGAAGTCATGTGACCGTGCTGTAGTTCCTTTATAGCCCAACATTAGCCGCCTTTAGCTTAGCGGTGGTGACGTGAAGTCATGTGACCGTGCTGTAGTTCCTTTATAGCCCAACATTAGCCTCCTTTAGCTTAGCGGTGGTGACGTGAAGTCATGTGACCGTGCTGTAGTTCCTTTATAGCCCAACATTAGCCGCCTTTAGCTTAGCGGTGGTGACGTGAAGTCATGTGACCGTGCTGTAGTTCCTTTATAGCCCAACATTAGCCTCCTTTAGCTTAGCGGTGGTGACGTGAAGTCATGTGACCGTGCTGTAGTTCCTTTATAGCCCAACATTAGCCGCCTTTAGCTTAGCGGTGGTGACGTGAAGTCATGTGACCGTGCTGTAGTTCCTTTATAGCCCAACATTAGCCTCCTTTAGCTTAGCGGTGGTGACGTGAAGTGATGTGACCGTGCTGTAGTTCCTTAATAGCCCAACATTAGCCTCCTTTAGCTTAGCGGTGGTGATGTGAAGTCATGTGACCGTGCTGTAGTTCCTTTATAGCCCAACATTAGCCACCTTTAGCTTAGCGGTGGTGACGTGAAGTCATGTGACCGTGCTGTAGTTCCTTAATAGCCCAACATTAGCCTCCTTTAGCTTAGCGGTGGTGACGTGAAGTCATGTGACCGTGCTGTAGTTCCTTTATAGCCCAACATTAGCCACCTTTAGCTTAGCGGTGGTGATGTGAAGTCATGTGACTGTGATATAGTTCCTTAATGGCCTAAATAGGGCCCCTTTAATATATCTAAAACAGAAGGAGCTCAAAGGGATTTATAATATTGGGTTTTATTGTGGACTCTTTAATACTCTACCCCCTCCAGATTTCCAGATGAAAGGATGTGTTGTTTGTTATCATGGGAGAGAAGTGTCCTTTCCTGTTTCCTGTCTTCCTCCATGAGGCTGCAGTTTATAACTCTTCTGATAAATCAAAGAGTTGATGCCGGTGATGATGAGAAGCTTCCCGTTATCCCGGTGTTTCTTCCCGGTTCCCCGCTGTTTGCCCGGTAAAGCCACGGTGAGGATGAGAGGCATTATTTCCCGGAAAGGAAGAGGGTGACGTAATCCGGTCCTGCTGAGAATAAAAGAGGAGGAGGAGGAGGAAGAGGAGAGGAGGAGAATCAAAACAACATGAGATCCAGATTTTATTCTTATTCCTATATTTTTAAAATATAATATGAAATAAAAAAAATTAAATAAATAATTACTAAAATGTATTATTTAATCATATATTTCAAAACAAATTCAACAATATTGATAAAACCTCCTTTCTCTCTTATTATTGTCTTATTGTTATTTCTATATTGTATATCTCGCTGTTCCTTAAACCCCCCTCCTCTCTTCCTACTTAATTTCACCTCTGATCCAGATTACGTCATTCTTTCCGGGAAGCTCTTCCTCTTCCTCCTCCTCCTCCTCTTCCTCCCCTTTATCCTTTATCATGGGGATTCCGGGAAACACCCCTAATCCCCCCCCCCTGCAGCATCACGCCATCACGTGGTGTGACTCCCTGCAGATGGATGGATACTTGAGCATGTGTTAATGTGCTAATCGCGCTTTTAACCGTACGGTAGCCGGCTGGGATCATTTGACACTTTCGATCCGAGTGATTCACCGCATTCCGGTAAAATGTGAGGATCTGCAGCCGAGAAACGTGCTGGATTTGTTGTTATTATTATTTATATTCCGGTTTGACGGCCCCTGCAGGAAACCCCGTAGACTGCTGCTAAGGAGCTTTATTTAGGCACTGCGTTAATGGATGCTGCATTACAGACAATCAGCCTGTGGTTCAATTAAATGCTATTATTTATTCCAGGAAATCTATTTCTGTGTATGCTTTAATTGACACAAGCTACAATGTATAAGAGTATTCATGTATAGTATTCATTTTATGTGAGGCTTATCATGTTTTTATGTCGTTGTGTGGGCTAATATATGATATATGACATGTTTTTTTAATATGAATAACACATTTAATGATATAACCGTTATATTTTATATTAAATATCTTCCATTTATCATGTCTTGGAGCATGTCACATGATCTTCTTTTTGGTTATGGAGGTTGTCCAGTAGTTTTGTTTATTTACTTATTTAAGCCTTTAATTGAAACAAGCCTCCATGCATGAGTTATTATATAGTATGAGTTTAAATTGTATGTCTTTTTGCACGCCTGTGACACATTTCTATGACTATGTGATAAACATTACAGGTGTTTTGAATATGTAAACACTTATTAAATGCACTAAGCTTTATTTTACCATCAAATCTTTGACTTTAGTTGTTCTGGAGCTTTCCACATCACATGATCTTCTCTTGGTTACTCAGTTATGACGATTATATTGACATTTCTTAAGCATTTTAAGCAGTTGTTGAAAAACACGAGGTTGCAATTGCATTAAACCATTACTTTTTTTTAACTTATATAATATATATTCCCCCTTTTTCGTGTCAAATCATCTTAAATAGCTGAAACATGTCTTGCACTACTGTACCAAAGTGATATCTATTTTATACCGGTTGTTATTTTAAATGTTTTATTGTCTTGGGTTTATTGCTTTATTGGTTAGGGTTGTTTTTCTGTCTCGCTCTTATTATTTGTTATCATGTTGTTTCACAGCTTCGCCCCTTTCTAAACGTCACTTTAGGAAACAGCTTAAAGGTGGGGTAGGTAATTCACTTCAGAAACACTTGTTGTTATATTCCATGGAATGCTCTTAACATCCCGATAGCAATGAATATCTTAAGTGCTTTGACAAAAAATCCATAAAAAAATGTAATCTGTGGAAGCTGTAGTACTGTAAAAAGCACGACCAATCATTTTAGCTGGCCCGGCTAAAATAACTGGATGGCCTACCTGCCTGTCAGCCTTCCATCTGTGCACAAACTTATCTCGTGCCCTCATTGGTCATGTGCGCGTTCGTGTGTGTTGGAGGAGGGGCTCTGTAAGGAAGTGGCAGATTTGTTCCGGTTCTGTATTTTCAAATTCTAGCGCACTCGAGCCGGTTTCTCAAACTTACCTACCCCACCTTTAATTTAATATGCCATTCTTGCACACTAAATGGAAATAATATCCCACTTTTTTTTTATTGTGTCAGCTGTAATTTGGCTTTTAAATAGTGTTTAATTTTTCTGATAGTTTACATATTTTTTCTTCACGGTCTCCTTTTATATTTTCACTCCTTTCGTTCTGTTATATCTTCTATTTTGAGATGTGTATATTGTATAATTGTGTATTTTCTATTTTTTTAAATGTCTAAATATGTGGAATACATGGAAAAATGTGCTAATTAGGGATCAATAAAGTATATCTTATCGTATCTTAACTTGTAAAAGCCTCCCAGATGTAGTAGAGTAGAAGTATTACATGTAAATATTAAAGTATAGTACAAGTACATACACATTTTACTTAAATACATGAATTCAGTAAATGTACGTCATCAATTATTGCCATTTTAATCAGAATAACTTTCCCTCATTTGTACTTTGCACCTCCTTTCTTTCTCCTTTTACTTTGACTTCTAATTTATATTGTTCTTTACAAATATTCCTTTACATTTCCCTCAATCTTTTCCTGTTTTTAATTGTTTTAAAGCGAGTACAAATACATGTTTTAACCCAGGGTCTAACGACGTTTCCCTTTCCTCTGCAGCAGTTTCATCCTCAGCGGAGACAAAGACCATGTTGATGTGAAACTGGATTATTGTGGTTATGATTCATCGTCAGAGCGCTGATTCAGGATTAAAAATAGTCTGAAGGTTGTAAACTAATGAAGTCAGCTTCACGTGACCAAGAACGAGAAGCTGACATTCATGGCTTTTGACCTCGATACGTTTGTCGACTCGTTTCTCACATGCAGTTTAGAATAAGTGTTTGATTTGAATGTCGCTTTGAGAACACTTTCATGATCAATCATTATAAAACATATCATATATATTATTCTGAAATGAACCAATCTGCACAATGACTACTTTTACTGTCGCTACTTTCACTATATTTTGATGAGAATACTTTTCTACTTTTACTTGAGGAACATTTTGAATACAGTACTTTTACTGTAACAGAGTATTCCTACACTCTGGTACTTCTACTTTTACTCAAGTACAAGATCTGAGTACTTCTACTTTTACTCAAGAACAAGATCTGAGTACTTCTACTTTCACTCAAGTACAAGATCTGAGTACTTCTACTTTTACTCAAGTACAAGATCTGAGTACTTCTACTTTTATTCAAGTACAAGATCTGAGTACTTCTACTTTTACTCAAGTACAAGATCTGAGTACTTCTACTTTTACTCAAGTACACGATCTGAGTACTTCTACTTTTACTCAAGTACAAGATCTGAGTACTTCTACTTTTACTCAAGTACAAGATCTGAGTACTTCTACTTTTACTCAAGTACACGATCTGAGTACTTCTACGTTTACTCAAGTACAAGATCTGAGTACTTCTACTTTTACTCAAGTACAAGACCTGAGTACTTCTACTTTTACTCAAGTACAAGATCTGAGTACTTCTACTTTTACTCAAGTACAAGATCTGAGTACTTCTACTTTTACTCAAGTACAAGATCTGAGTACTTCTACTTTTATTCAAGTACAAGATCTGAGTACTTCTACTTTTACTCAAGTACAAGATCTGATTACTTCTACTTTCACTCAAGTACAAGATCTGAGTACTTCTACTTTTACTCAAGTACAAGATCTGAGTACTTCGACTTTTACTCAAGTACAAGGTATGAGTACTTCTACTGTTACTCAAGCACAAGATCTGAGTACTTCTACTTTACTCAAGTACAAGATCTGAGTACTTCTACTTTTACTCAAGTACAAGATCTGAGTACTTCTACTTTTACTCAAGTACAAGATCTGAGTACTTCTACTTTACTCAAGTACAAGATCTGAGTACTTCTACTTTTACTCAAGTACAAGATCTGAGTACTTCTACTTTTACTCAAGTACAAGATCTGAGTACTTCTACTTTTACTCAAGTACAAGATCTGAGTACTTCTACTTTAACTCAAGTACAAGATCTGAGTACTTCTACTTTTACTCAAGTACAAGATCTGAGTACTTCTACTTTTACTCAAGTACAAGATCTGAGTACTTCTACTTTTACTCAAGTACAAGATCTGAGTACTTCTACTTTTACTCAAGTACAAGATCTGAGTACTTCTACTTTTACTCAAGAACAAGATCTGAGTACTTCTACTTTTACTCAAGTACAAGATCTGAGTACTTCTACTTTAACTCAAGTACTTCTCCCACTGGCCATGTACATGACTTATGTATATATTTTTGTGGTCATTTCCCTGTTCTTGTTAGTTTGTTGTTATTGTTCTAGTGTTTCTATGGTAACGTTGCATCTCTGTTCAGCAGCTGGTGTCTCTTTGGAGTCATTTTGTGTCTTTTTGTTGTGATTTAAAGTCTCGTTGTTGTTGTTTTGCATCTCTCTGTGTTCTTTTCAGTGTCTATATAGTATATGTATGTCTCTTCTGCGTAGTGTTGCATCACTAAAGCATTTGTTTGTGTCTTTTTGTGGTTGTTTTTGGAACTCTTTCCCTCCATGAACTCTGTTTAACACTGTACGTCTCTGATATCTGGCACTTTCTTTCACCTCGGTGATGCAGTTCTTCGTTTCTCCTACTTGAAAAACTATATTTGCTTCCTCTAGGCTTTTTTCCATGCAGTAAATATTCTCCAACTCCAACAAAAGGAAGCCTTTCATGTTGAAGTTGATTACCCTGAACACATGCTGTGTTCAGGGTAATCAACTTCAACATGAAAAGCTTCCTTTTGAAAAGTTCGACTGCGTATGAGTCATTTTGGGTGTAATATAAATGCTCTGTATCACAGGTGCATGCTGGGATCCTTAATAAAGGAACAACATCGTGCTGACTCATGTGAGCTGAAGGTCACTGAGGACATCATGTGATTAAAGACATTTACCTTTGCACCAGTTCACTGCAGAACTGGTCCCACTGGTTCATTTCCCTGCCGTCTTCCCTTAAACAAAAGGTTTAACACATATCTACAGATGATAGCTTCCTTTAGGTACGACTAACAGTCATATGATGCTTCATTAGAAGTGTTTTCATGTCAATTAAAGGACCATTCATTGATTATAACTCACTTGACTAATCACAGAGCTCACTATTTTTGCAAATTTGGCTTTTTTTGCACATTTGAATCAGTTATTTGGCAGAAATCGTTTCCTTTTTGTGTTATTTTGATGTAAAAAAATGAATTATCAAGTGTTGAAATCATGTCATTTTCTTTATTATTCCGTGTGGTGCAAACGTAACAAATCACATTTAAACTTCTGCACAACTGTAACAGGAAATGATCTTGTCACTTTAGATGGAACATGTATTACATCCAGACTGTAATGGATAATGATCGACACAAAATGTTAAGTGTGCATGACTTCAAACTGAGATAAAACTTCACATTTTAGTGCAGTTGTTGCAATAACCGGACTGGTGATTAAATCAACATATAAAAGTTCGCTTTTCTTGCATCTTAATGACTTATAGCAAGCCTTTCTTCTTACATTACATGTCACTTGTTAGATGCTTTTATCCAAAGCGACTTACATACTCAATACTGTGGACAATCCCCACAGGAGCAATTTGGGGTGAAGTGTCTCAGGGACACAACGACATGCTGACTGCAGTGGGGTTTGCACCTTTAACCTTCACACCATAGAGTCACCATGACCTCTGTTCATTTCTACTTTTCCCTTTAACCTGGTCCTCCCTTTATTTGCTCTTCCTCTTTCGTGTTAAATGCATTTCCTGGATCAGCAGATGTTTGTGACTAAACTGAGGCAGAGTTGACTTTGGTTGGTGAGGCGGTGTTACGGGGATAATGGAAGTGATCTTAAAGTAATCATGGGACACACACCCTCTGAGTTTGTTGTTGAGTTTTATCGCTTGTTATGAAGTTCAGCAGCTGATCCTTTGTAATCGTGTCACAGTTCTGCAGGAAGGTGGACTTAGACCCCATTTACACGGTAACGTTTACGCACCAAATTTGTTTTCAAAAAAGTCTTCCGTTCACACGAGACCACTGGAAACGCTGTAGTACATATGCCGGGCCTGTAAGTGGTGTAGTAACTTCCGCCACAAAATACACCAAAAGCAGCGAAGAAGACCCCGAACATGGTTGCCATGGTTGCCCTTCTGTTTATGCCCCGCGGTGGATTTAGCAACATGTAGTTCATGTCATTCTCCATGTCCACTTGTTGCTGATGGTTGTGGTAGAGGAGCTGTAGATGTTGTACTAACATCTGTAGCATGGTCAGTAGCAGTAGCACTAGCAGTAGCTACTGACAGTAGCTACTGCTAGTGCTACTGACCATGCTACAGCAGTGAGCAGCAGAGGTGGGGAGAGGCGGCGCTATGGCTTCATCGTTATCAGGAAATGATCGTATAGGGCGTACACACGGAGCCGTTTGCCCCCCAGAGCGTTCCGGTTGCAGATCTATCCACCTTGGTACCCGTTATCATTTGCGGGGTCCGTTTCCGCGGACTATACGCGCGAGAAAAGTAGCAGATACAACCCGTTTAGTTCTCGTGTAAACACCGCCTTAGAGGTGACAGTTTACTAATTACTAGACTGGTTAAAGCAGAAAAAGCCACCTCGAAACAAGAAGAGCAGAAAAAAGCAGCAGCAAACTCCAGGATATATTGGCAGAAAACAGCAACAGGATGGGAAACACAGAGGTTTACAGAGAGAGAAGTAATCAGAACAACGTGACGCAGCTTTGTTCAGACATGTGGAGGAAACAGGGAGTGGATGATGATGGAGATACATTTTCTAATTTATTTTAATCGTTTATTTGGCAGGGACATTGCACATTAATGAACACTTAAAACAAGAAATGTGCCAAGCGTAAATATGCCGGATTTAGCTTTGAGCTATTTTCCATCTGCAGTCCCTCACATAAAACATTAAAGGTGGGGTTATGTAAGTTTGAGAAACCGGCTCGAGATACACTTGTTGTTATATTCCATGGAATGCTCTTAACATCCCGATAGCAATGAATATCTGAAATGCTTTGACAAACAATCCATAAAAAATGTCATCTGTGGAAGCCATGGTACTGTAAAAAGCACCACCAATCATTTTAGCCGGATATAACTGGATGGCCGACCACGTCTGTTTGTTTCTCAACCATTGTTTGAGTTGACCTTTAATAGAGAGGGTGTGAGAGGTAACAATGAGGGAACATTAGGGTAATTTAAGAAAGGTGTGCAGGGGAAGTAAAGCTGAACAGGGCTACGGCAACAAAAGAGGCTCAAACTGCCAGGAATAACTAATGCAAAGCAATTATAATTAAAAAAACACCCAACACAAAACATCCCTAATTAAGCATTAAACTCGACTCAAAAGAAAGCTAGACTGGAGCAGAAGTCTTATTATTACATCCCTTCTGTATATCACTATATTCATTCACATTTTCTTTGCATTTGTTAGCAATCTATACATATTAGTGTCATCCTGATTTGCCATATGTTCCTTACTTTAAAGGGTTTCAACCCACGGTCCTTAAACTCCCCTTAAGCAACCCTTTAAAGGACAGTGGGTGATGTATGCTGCACAGATTTTAAAGCCTCTTTTGGCAAATATATGATTTTTACAAGCTGCATGAATAGAATTGAGATACTGACAATCACTGGTATTATTTGTTAATCAATAACACGTTCATTCTCATCACATTTTAACTACCAAAAAATGTTGAATTACTTTCAGAAAATGTATTTAAATGTCAAGACAACACAGTGCAAAACTTACCAGTATTCATTTTGTCCGCTTCTAATTTGGTTCAATTTTGATAACACATGGTTTGCTGTCATTTCTGAGCTCAAGTTAGAATTTGCATGTCATATTTTAAATCTTATCTTAGTAAGCCTAGGTTAAATGAATTGTTGTTCAAATGTAAAGGTTAAACCTGGACTAAATTAAGGTGTACTTTAATGACTTTAGTTCAACGATATGCTGTTAAAACGACTTACACATCGAAATAATTGTAATCTTTCAACACATTTTAAACCATTTGATCTTTTGCTTCCTGTGTTGTTCCATTCTCCTGCGTAGTGTTCTTATTTTACACATTACTAATCATTTCATTGCTTAAAGACATCTCTCTGTTGTTTTACAGCAGAATGAGTTCTGTGTTAGCACGATGTGAATATGTTGTTTCTATTTCTGCAGCCGTGACCCAGTTTCCCCTCAGCTCTCATTAAACTTTGATTTACTCACGTAGTCACTGCTTTCTATCTGTGTGTGTGTGTGTGTGTGTGTGTGTGTGTGTGTGTGTGTGTGTGTGTGTGTGTGTGTGTGTGTGTGTGTGTGTGTGTGTGTGTGTGTGAGGACAACAGTCCTACCAGGAAGTTCTCTGTGTACAAACGGTATGTTTTTGCATACAAAGGAAACAGAACATTAATTAGCTTCCTGCTCCGAGCGGCAGATCATCGCCTCGAGCTGAACGCTTCTCGTTGGACTCGTTTCTGCAGAAGTTCACCTCTTCACAGATGAGGTCATGATGCTGGGTATTCCTCTGCAATTATCCCTCATTCTTCTTAAAAATATGTATATTCTAGAGTTGGTTGGATATTTTCGGGAATATTTCATTGCAAGTTGGTGGATAGTTTGCCCATGGCGCGAGGAACAAGTCTCAAGTTGTTGTGACATTTTGAAGTTTGCTGAATGTTTCTTGAAACTCTTTGATGGGGCACATCTTTGGACTAAATGGGGGGAAATTGTTTTGATGTTAATGTGCATTGCAATCTTTTCTGGGATTAAATTACTATACTATACTCCTTTATTACATGGCTTAGTTGAATACTCGATTCTGATTGGTCAATTCAGAACACGTGACACGTTGTTAATCCAGAACAGACAGACCGCTGTCAAGGATTTATTGACCGTTGTTGACGCTCACATCTGCACAAAGAAGTCCGGTCGATTGAACTGTATACAGTTTGGCCGAAAAGCAAAGTGCATGCAGTTTGCTTTTCGAACAGGGACAAGAAAACAGCGGAGAAGTAACGGGGCAGAAACCCTCCTTTTTACGCAACGGTCCAGACATAGACATCAAACGGCAAAACATATTCAGTGTGCAGTTCCTTTGGCATTAGGGCAGGGACATCTAGATACTTTCCAAGGTTTGACATAATGAATTGTGCTACTTTTAAAGCAAGCAACGATGTTTTCAAATCTGTAATCAAAAAGGTCCTCAAAATCGCTATCGAAGCAGTTCCTGTCGTTGCTACGTAGTTCAAACGGTAACAACGGACTATTTTTCTTAGCGGATGCATGTCATTTTAAATAAATAATAGCCTACTATTTTTTAAATCAATAAAATGTTTTCTAAATCTATAAAAGCATTTCAATTAATATTGGGAGTCATATCGTTACTTTGTTGAGAATGTGGCCGTGTAATAAGCGGGATAATGTGCCGTTGTTGTGAGTGTGGACAGAGCATATACAACGTTAGCTTAGCCTGATCGATCCGATCTCCATTCAGAAAACACGCATTTTAAAAGCTTTTTCGCCTGCCGTCTTGTCTGCAGACCGGTATCAGTATGTTGTTACTTCGGCATCATTTTGAAACGTGTATTACAATTCAATCACGGTAAAATAAGTTCATGTTGTTGTAGTTGTAGCCCCCTTGCCAGCGATTCTCTCTCTAGTTTAGCATACTCAGCCGGTTGTTGGCCCGGTAAGAACCTCGATTTTGGAGAGCCAGAAAAAAGGTGAAAAAGTAGCCCTGAGCCGGAACTACCCCACGTGCTACGTGCTGCAGTGGAAAAGCGCCATAAGTAAAGCATGCTGCTAAAAACTCAGAGATCCATAGAGATGATTAAAGAGGGAAGATTGACAATAAATAAATCATCATTAATGTTCCGGTTTTTTAACCACAACACGGATAAGTCTATTATTGCGCAACCCAGTAAAATCATGAGCATGTTAAGCATGTGTGTGTGTGTGTGTGGTGGTGGTGTGTGTTGCCGTGTGTGGTGTGGTGTGTGGTGGTGTGTGGGTGTGTGTGGTGTTTTGTTTGTGTGTGTGCCGTGCATGCGTGGTTGTGGCGTGTGCGTGTGTGGGTGTGGTGTGCAAGTGTGCGTGTGTTGGTGTGCGTGTGCGTGTGCGTGTGGGTGTGTGTGTGGTGTGTGGTGTGTGTGCGTGTGTGTGTGTGTGTGTTGTGTGGTGTGTGTTGTGTGTGTGCGTGCCATGTGTGCGTGTGGTGTGTGTGTGTTTGTGTGGTGTGTGTGTGTGTGTGGTGTGTGTCTGTGTGTGTGCGTGGGTGTCGTGGGTGCGTGTGTGTGCGTGTGTGTGGTGTGGTGTGTATGTGTGTTTGTTGTGTGTGCCGTGCGTGTGTGGCGTGTGTGTGTGTGTTGTGTTCTGGTGTTGTGTGTGTGTGTGTGTGTGTGTGTGTGTGGTGTGCGTGTGTGTGTGTGTGTGTGTGTGTGAGTGTGTGCGTGCGTGTGTGTGTGTGTGTGTGTGTGTGTGTGTGTGTGTGTGCGTGCGTGCGTGCGTGCGTGTGTGTGTGTGTGTGTGTGTGTGTGTGTGTGTGTGTGTGTGTATGTCAGCAGAAACAGGAACCAACATAATGCACAAACCGCTGGACTTTTGTCTGAGTTATTTTTTGTTAAAGTCATTTTTATTGTAGATATGAGGTGTTTTCTGTTACATCAGCACATCTAAGTGGGTTAAAGTGGAGTTTAAAGTTTGAAACATACATATATTTGCATTAACACATGTTTTTATACCACAGCAGTGATGCAATGCAATGGATGAAGCTTAATCAAGTACTTAAATTCACTTTTGAGGTACTTCTTGTACTTAAATATGGCAATGTAATGCTCCTTTTGACTTATACTTCACTAACTCTCCAAGGATAACACAGTTTTTACAACAATACAATATCTGACATTATTATATTATTAAGTATATTATAAACTACATATGATGAATTTACACTATGCAACATTATATATAAAATAGTCAAATATACTATAGCTGTAAAATTGATAAAATGTATGCTGCTCACGCGTTAATGCATCATTATTGATATTCCAGAGCCAAAATAGATAAATAAGTAAATATATACACTGATAGAAAGGGGTTGAATACTTTTACTTTATCACTTTAAGCACACGTTAATATTGTTGTGCTTTTACTCAAATTAAATTTGACTTTATTTTCATTATTTTACCTGTAACATCATATATTTAACTTAATGCTCAGGACTTTTCTAACATTTTTCACAAGCATGAGAAAAAGGAAGAACTTAAATGAAACACACACACACACACACACACACACACACACACACACACACACACACACACACACACACACACACACACACACACACACACACACACACACACACACACACACACACACACACACACACACACACACACACACACACACACACACACACCACACACACACACACACACACACACACCACACACACACACACACACACACACACACAGGTACAGACAGGCGTTCAGTCACGTACTCACAGGTTGGAGAATAACAACGAGAGCCTGAGGAGGAAACTCTCTGGTTTTCAGGCTGTCACTTCTGAGAAGAATGAAAGATCGTTTTACCGTTAATCTTTATTTATTTTCATTGACGACCGCTCTAATTGACTTTTCAAAACATCTGACATGAAGCAACAAAGAAGGACGAGATATTGAGCGAACATTCAGAGATGCCAAACCCTGAAGCGACCGACTGGAGATTCCAGGAAAGATTTGCAGAACATTTTTGCAGCCTTTTAATTTCAGTGGCTTCCCGCCAAAATAAAAGAAGTATATTATTATCTGAGGATAAAAACTTGCTGCAGCACGGGAAATTAAAGACAAATTAAAACGTCACAACTACATCTCAAACCTGTTTATCCTGTGGGGTGTTCAACTTGCAAATATATGTATTTATTTATGTAAGTTGGATTAATTTGATACAATAAACAAAGATACCTTTAGGTTCATTTCTAAAATACTATTCATCTACTTTTGATCCAAAAAGTATAAAAACGTTTTCCATGTCCCTTATGTGTCCTTTTTGTTGACAAACATCTGCAAGAAGAATTACTAAATATTTTTTTTACAACAAAAGAAAAACACAGAGAAGAAATTGCGGGAAATTCAAAAAAAGCAACAAAATATTTTTTTTGGACATTTTGTAATTTAAATTTTTTTAATTGTATAAACTTTTTTGCTGATCGTAAAAAATACCCAAACTTCTTTTAAGGTGCATTTGTGCGTTCTTTTTATTGGTGGACGTCTGCAAGAAGATACATCAAGTATGTTATCAGATTATAAAAGTAGAAAACAAGGCAAGTTTATTTATACAGCACCTTTCAACACAGCACGTAATTCAAAGTGCTTTACCAAAATAAAAGACATTAAGAAAATGGCATTTAAAAACAGTCGTTAAAAAGCAAAGATAATAAAAGAAACATTAAAAGAAAAAATACATGAATAAAAGTTTACAGTGTAAAAGTGACAAGAAAAAATGCCAACAAATGAAATCAAAAAACAGTTTTAATTATTTGATGTGATCTTTTTCTGTATAGTGTGGTGCAGTGACGCGTCCTAAAACCCGGAAGTGAGTCAGCATTTCACCACTTCCTGTTCCCTGGTCTCAGAGCCAATGGGATCTCTCCATAGGGATTTGGGAAAATATCTGTAAATAAGGTCTGTGGTTGAGACACATTGAAGAGACGGATCACGTTTTGTTCTAGGACATTAAATCCATCAGCAGTGACCCCACTGGTGATTTCTGAAGAGTTGACGTGTCTGAAAAACGATGGTTGTTACCAAGTGGCTGAATAGGACTACAGAAGTCGTGGAGGACGTTGTACGTCATTACGCCGAACACGTAAACACTCCTCTAAGTTTGTCTGCCCTGTTCTGCTTGAAAGCAAGTACCTGCCTCCTGCTAACTGTTCAAACAAACGCTTCAACTCGTTCCATTTAGAATCTGTGTGTTTGAATATGGATCTGAAGTTGGCGTGACGTTGAAGTCGTGCTGCTGTACTCGCCTGTAGTTCCTTTGTAGCATCACGTTAGCATGTTGCTTCTGGCCATTCGATTTATGATTCGAACATTATAAAAGTAGGGTAGACATGTGGAGATTATCCGGCTGAACAAAACGTGCAGTTATCAAACAGGTTCGTTTTCCACAGACATTATTTCAAGCTATTTTCCAAAATCCTATGGAGAAATCCTGTTGCTTTTTGGTCGAGGGAACCAGCAGCTTACTTCCAGGTTTTAGGACGCGTCACTGCACCACTCTATATAGTAACAGTTTTTAAATTGGTGTAAATTGGTTAAAAATTAGACAATAAACGGACGTCTGCAAGATAAAAAAGAAATGATGTTAAAATAAAATAAGAAATTGAAAACTAAATCACAAACAAGTACTTTTGGAAATGTATGAAATTGTTTAAAATAAATTTATTACATTTTGAACCAATTTAAAAAGTATAAAACCTTAAAAAAGTGTGTCCTATTTATTGGTTGCGCTCTGCTCCTGAATGACAGACATCTGGAGCATCTGGCCCTCCTTTAAAGTCTCTCTCTCCTCATGTGTGTTTAAAGTCTCTCTCTCCTCATGTGTGTTTAAAGTCTCTCTCTCCTCATGTGTGTTTTAAAGTCTCTCTCTCTCATGTGTGTTTAAAGTCTCTCTCTCCTCATGTGTGTTTAAAGTCTCTCTCTCTGAAGTGTGTTTAAAGTCTCTCTCTCCTCATGTGTGTTTAAAGTCTCTCTCTCCTCATGTGTGTTTAAAGTCTCTCTCTCTGAAGTGTGTTTAAACTCTCAGATCAGGTTTCTGTCACCTCGTCAGGATTGTGCCTCCTCAGTGAAGAACTCTTCCTCAAACAGTAAATATAGACAGTAAATATAGTCTCTGGTGACGCTGAGTGTGACGAGGAGCTTTTGGGAGTCTAAAGTCGTCCGGTCCACTTCAGACTGATGACACCATGACAGAAGAATAGGTTAGAGCTGCCTATGCAACATTATTCCCTCATTTCCTTCTCACTTCCTTTAATTCCTTCCCTTCGTTTGTCAGGTCTCTAGTCTTTATTCATTTTCCTCAACACTTCCTTTCTACCCTTCACTTCCCTTTAATTTCCTCTTCTTGTTCCATTTTTTTCTCGCACCCTCCCTTTCTTCCTCTTCCTCACTTCCTCCCTTGGCATGCCTCCTTCCTTACAGCTCAACATACTCCAGCTGCTCCACTCACAGTTATTTATAATACCTCAGCTACTCGAGCTAAAGGTGCATTACATCATTTCCCTTCCTCATTTATGTCATGTGTTTCGGGTTTACGGGGATATGTCTTTTTGTCTTTTAAATGTATTATGGTGTATCTTGTTTGATGCATTTTACTTTTTGTCTTACTAAATGGACATTGTGGTTGAAATATATTTGATATGCTGCTTTTTAAAACTCAACCTTTTGCCATATGCTCCAGAAATGCTCGAAAAAGGGTCAATTTAAATATTTTTCAACTAGTTTATTCACACACGCACGCACGCACGCACGCACGCACGCACGCACGCACGCACGCACGCACGCACGCACGCACGCACGCACGCACGCACACACACACACACACACACACACACACACACACACACATACCATGTATACACCACTTCAGGGGACATTACATTGACTTACATGCATTTCCTGGAGACTTATCCTAACTTTAACCATAACCAACACATGCCTAACCCTAACCCTAACCCTAACCAAGTCTTCACCCTAAAATTAATGATTCCCCTCATGGGGACCTCCATTTTGTCCCCATAAGGGAGGCGAGTCCCCACACGTGACTGTGTAAACAGATTTAGGTCCCCACAAGGATAGTAATGCTAGGCCACACACACACACACACATCTTTTTTAAATCTGCGTTATGCCTGATGTGAACAGTAAAGAAAAGAGTGTTTTTGAATAATGCTAGAAAATGCAGATTAAGTACTGAAAACCCCCCAAAGTATTGCACATAAAACACGTGAGATAATAGTGAGCAAAGTTTGAGAAATTAAATACAACATCTCTGTAAAGTAGAATTTTTTTTCCGTAGGATTTTTTGCAAAGACGCTCTTTTCGACGACGACATAATGCAGATATCTTGCTTCTCTTGTCTTGTACATTTATGGTTGCTGGCCAGATTTATATTTTGTTACTGTACATTTGTAAATTCAACATGTATATTTTCTACTTTCTTGTTTATTTCTAGTCTTTTAACCTGTTAAGCCCTGAGCCTGTTTTTCAGGTCGTCAGGCTCGAAAATGACATTCCCAGAACAAATTACCATATCTTCCCTTCTAAAAGGGTTAAATTAATAATCTTTTTTCTCAAAGTAATGATAAACCTGTGAGTTGGATGTAGAAAAGTCAGAATCAATATAGATGTTTTTTATTTTAAAGAAAATTCAGATTTTACATAGTAAAAAACTGTAAATTATAGTGTCCGTCCAAAAATTATTTTGTACTTATAGTGAAAACCACCCTTGGATGATGGTAAGGTAGACTAAAAGCTTTAGGAATCCAAAGTACAACATATAATAAGTACCCTGTATCAAGATTGATGCAAAACAAGTGACATTTGACCTTTTTAGAGAGATTTAGCAAAAAGAAACCACTTCTGGGGTCATTTGGGTGGATTTTCCATATCTCTGGCCCCCCTTGCTCGATTTTGATGGTTGACACCTCTTTCTGACCGTTAGAGCCAATAGAATCGAAAGGGGAGTCCCCCACACACACACGTTGTGAAGAGAAGAGGTGGGGGCTTCGCGCATGTAATTTTGCATCAGAGTGGACCTATCTCTAGCTTTGACATCTGGAAACGGAAAAGCAGTTTTAATGCTTATGGATTATCAGAAATCATTTCAAAGGGACACAGACACATTAGATTAACCTATGGATTAACTTCAGCAGCGTTTTTATCGTTTTAATGCCATTGAAGACCACTTTGGAGAGACTACAGAGCCAAGGTAAAAATGTTAGCATTTTTAGCTACCTAGCGTCACCTGTTTTGATGTCCGTTTTTGCTTATAACGTCGCAAATACGTATAATTCAGTGGTAATGTCGGTGTCGTTAGATTCTGTGTCACCTCACGATGTGAAACGATGTGTTAGATGTGGTGAAAAGATAAATAATAAGGTTTTGTGAGTGATCTTCGGTGCAGTAAGGTGTTAGAATTTTTCGCTCGTTGCTAATTCAGAGGCTCAGTGGGTTTTCTTTTAAAAAAAAATAAAAAAGATCAGTTAGATGAGTTTCTTCCCGTTACATGGATATAAAACATTCATAGTTTTATTAAATGAACATGCCCTCAGACACTGTTTCCTGCAAGATGTTGCGGCAGTGCCCCGGTACCGGGGTCTCTCGGGCTTAACAGGTTAATTTGTACTGTTCAATGCCATGTCTTTTTATGCTGCTGCAACACACACATTTCCCAAATTGGGATCAATAAAGTAGGGTTAGGGTTAGTTACTAGGTTAGTTGGTTAGTTAGTTAATGGAGCTCAGCGCAAGTTCAACCAGGAAGACCTTCTTTACTCATTAATTTACTATTTCTATGTTACTACTCTCTCTCCTCTCAATAAGTGATCGGGGGCGTCACTCCCCAGCTTAACCAATCACTTCGCTCTATTCCCACAAGCCTATCATAGCGCTCCGCTAACCCTTTTAAATCTGCTCTCCCCCCTCTGACAGCTGTCATTTCAGGTGACTCGATGCTACCCTCCTCCACCCCTTTTCACCTCCTGTCCCTCTGAATCCAGGGTCAAGCTAAGCCCCTCCCCTTCAGACCGACCCCAACTATCCATTCACCACCACCAGGGTCAAGCTAAGCCCCTCCCCTTCAGACCGACCCCAACTATCCATTCACCACCACCAGGGTCAAGCTAAGCCCCTCCCCTTCAGACCGACCCCAACTATCCATTCACCACCACCAGGGTCAAGCTAAGCCACTCCTCTTCAGACCGACCCAACTATCCATTCACCACCACCAGGGTCAAGCTAAGCCCCTCCTCTTCAGACCGACCCAACTATCCATTCACCACCACCAGGGTCAAGCTAAGCCCCTCCCCTTCAGACCGACCCCAACTATCCATTCACCACCACCAGGGTCAAGCTAAGCCCCTCCCCTTCAGACCGACCCCAACTATCCATTCACCACCACCAGGGTCAAGCTAAGCCCCTCCTCTTCAGACCGACCCCAACTATCCATTCACCACCACCAGGGTCAAGCTAAGCCACTCCTCTTCAGACCGACCCAATTATCCATTCACCACCACCAGGGTCAACCTAAGCCCCTCCGCTTCAGACCGACCCCAACTATCCATTCACCACCACCAGGGTCAAGCTAAGCCACTCCCCTTCAGACCGAACCCAACTATCCATTCACCACCACCAGTGTCTAGACCCCGGGGGGTTTCATCGGATCGGTTCTCCCCTCCCGAATGATACTCCTGCACAACGGTGCCTAATCGCCAAAACTCCATTACATTCGTATTTGTGTTTTCCTGGCAATAAATATGTATTCTTACATCAGAACCGTCTCTCCTGATTGAACTAGGGTTAGTTAGGGTTACTACTTCTTAGCTTATCTTAGGATCACCTGAGGAACACGGTGGAAAATATAACAAAAGTCCATTCATTTATCTCAGGTGTCAGAAAACACTCCTGTTTCCATGATAAACGTGGAAGTTCCCTCCAGCTTCACTCTGATTCAGCACTTTTTTTTGTGTCAAGTTATGTGTGATCTGAGAATGACGTCACGCAGTTTCACATTCCAGAGATTCTTCACAGGCTAGGTGTTTTGTTTTGTTTTCATTATTGGAGCACAAAAGATGACGGTGAGTTATTCTGCACGTGTTTGAATTCCTGCCATGCCTCTGCTTCACGGAGCGTCTGCAAAGTGCGTGCAGCTTGTATTCTTGCACAATGTGTATTTGTTGTGTTGCTGTGTCGAGTGTCAGGTACGATACGATACGATACGATACAATATTACTTTATTTGTCAGATCAAGTCTGAAATTTGACTTGCGTCACAGCAGCTCCATGTCCAACATCAACAGACAAATTTCCAGACAAAAATACATGAAACACAAACAACAAACATTTAACATAACAGCACAATCAGTGAGAGAAAAGCTGCTCAAAGGTGGCTGGTATAGTACTGTAGATATCTTCTTGCAATATGAGAATTTAGCATCAAGAGTAATTGTGCTATAAAATAGGAAGAAACAAACACATTTTAAAATATGTATGAATGGCTTCTTTTGGGCAAAATGAATACATTACTCAAGGATTTCCCCTGAAGAATTGTATTCCTGTTATGTGTAATTAAACACATTTTATATTATACTTTTATTTTGGTGTCTGGGCTGATACATACTTTTTAAAATTATTATTATTATTTATATTTTTTTATATATTTGTTTACATGGTCTAATCAATTTTCAAAATGATAAATAAATCATTCCTTCTTGCTTTTTTTTCAAAATGAAGGTCTAGATTCTGTTTCTTAGACTTCTTCCTAATGCATGATTTAATTTGTACATTTATTTATCAATTATTGGTGTTTCTTATATATTAATGTATTTATTCGTTATTATTATTTACTCATGAGTTTAGGAGTAATGGAACAGGCCCAACTTTTTGTTCAGGATTTTGCCTGTACAATGTTAACTCTAAAGTTGGTAAAACTGCTTAAAATAATATGAAATGCTTAGAAAATAACATCTATAAAACCATTTTTGACGAAATCTGATATGTTGTTAAATATCATGTTATTAAAGCAAAACAATTCAGGCGTAATTGACCTGACCTTTTAAACAGTCATGACATCAGAGCAGAAAATATCCCACTATAAAACATATTTATTACGTGTGTGTGTGTGTGTGTGTGTGTGTGTGTGTGTGTGTGTGTGTGTGTGTGTGTGTGTGTATGTGTGTGTGTGTGTGTGTGTGTGTGTGTGTGTGTGTTTAAACCACTGCCAGCTGCTCTCTCTCTCTCTCTCTCTCTCTCTCTCTCTCTCTCTCTCTCTCTCTCTCTGCTTCACTAACCACTCTGCTGTTGTTGTTTACATGCTGTTGCCGGGCGACCACACTTTGACGCCGCAGGCTTCCACCTCTGCAGACAGACAGAAACACAGAAACACATAAACACACACACACACACACACACACACACACACACACACACACACACGCACACACACACACGCACACACAGAGACACAGACACACAGACACATTACAAACACGTCTATAAGACCTGGATCAACCAGACAGAGAGCAACACGGGGACCAGGAGGTGGAAATAACACACACACACACACACACACACACACACACACACACACACACACACACACACGCACACACACACACACACACACACACACACACACACATACACACACACACACACACACACACAGACGGGGGAGGGAAACCTCAGCCAGGGCCGCGTTTCAATACAAAAAGTTAACTTTACTTTGAGTGTCTGTGGTTTTACTTTCCTTGTCATATGTTCCACCGCTATATATATTTTAATAGATAATACAAAATACTAGTATACAAATGTCCCAAAAATGTGATGTTTAAGAAAATTAATGATTCAATTTTTTAGTGATATTTTAACCTTTAAATGGTTTCTTAATTGTTGTGGATATAGTAATTTTACAGGCTGAGTCCACGTGTAAAATGGGTGTAATAACAGTGTAACAACAGTGTGATAACAGTGTAACAACAGTGTATTAACAGTGTGATAAGAGTGTAACAACAATATAACAACAGTGTAATAACAGTGTAATAACAGTGTAACAACAGTGTAATAACAGTGTAATAACAGTGTGATAAGAGTGTAACAACAGTGTAACAACAGTGTAATAACAGTGTAACAACAGTGTGATAAGAGTGTAACAACAGTGTAACAACAGTGTAACAACAGTGTAACAACAAGGTAATAACAGTGTAACAACAGTGTAACAACAGTGTAATAACAGTGTAATAACAGTGTAACAACAGTGTGATAAGAGTGTAACAACAGTGTAATAACAGTGTAATAACAGTGTAACAACAGTGTGATAAGAGTGTAACAACAGTGTAACAACAGTGTAACAACAGTGTAACAACAGTGTAACAACAGTGTAACAACAAGGTAATAACAGTGTAACAACAGTGTAACAACAGTGTGATAAGAGTGTAACAACAGTGTAACAACAATGTAACAACAGTGTAACAACAGTGTAACAACAGTGTAACAACAGTGTAACAACAATGTAACAACAGTGTAACAACAGTGTAACAACAGTGTAATAACTGTGTAACAACAATATAACAACAAGGTAATAACAGTGTAACAACAGTGTATTAACAGTGTAATAACAGTGTAACAACAATATAACAACAGTGTAATAACAGTGTAACAACAGTGTAACAACAGTGTAACAACAGTGTAACAACAGTGTAACAACAGTGTAACAACAATGTAACAACAGTGTAATAACAGTGTAACAACAATATAACAACAAGGTAACAACAGTGTAACAACAGTGTAACAACAGTGTAACAACAGTGTAACAACAGTGTAATAACAGTGTAATAACTGTGTAACAACAATATAACAACAAGGTAATAACAGTGTAACAACAGTGTAATAACAGTGTAATAACAGTGTAACAACAGTGTAACAACAGTGTAACAACAGTGTAATAACAGTGTAATAACAGTGTAACAACAATATAACAACAGTGTAATAACAGTGTAACAACAGTGTAACAACAGTGTAATAACAGTGTAACAACAGTGTAACAACAGTGTAACAACAGTGTAACAACAGTGTAACAACAGTGTAACAACAGTGTAACAACAGTGTAATAACAGTGTATTAACAGTGTAACAACAGTGTAACAACAGTGTAACAACAGTGTAATAACAGTGTAACAACAGTGTAACAACAGTGTGATAACAGTGTAACAACAATATAACAAGGTAATAACAGTGTAACAACAGTGTAACAACAGTGTAATAACAGTGTAACAACAGTGTAACAACAGTGTAACAACAGTGTAACAACAGTGTGATAACAGTGTAACAACAGTGTAACAACAATATAACAACAGTGTAATAACAGTGTAACAACAATGTAACAACAGTGTAACAACAGTGTAACAACAGTGTAACAACAGTGTAACAACAGTGTAATAACAGTGTAACAACAGTGTAACAACAGTGTAATAACAGTGTATTAACAGTGTAACAACAGTGTAACAACAGTGTAACAACAGTGTAATAACAGTGTAACAACAGTGTAACAACAGTGTGATAACAGTGTAACAACAATATAACAAGGTAATAACAGTGTAATAACAGTGTAACAACAGTGTAACAACAGTGTATTAACAGTGTAACAACAGTGTAACAACAGTGTAACAACAGTGTAACAACAGTGTGATAACAGTGTAACAACAGTGTAACAACAATATAACAACAGTGTAATAACAGTGTAACAACAATGTAACAACAGTGTAACAACAGTGTAATAACAATGTAACAACAGTGTAACAACAGTGTAACAACAGTGTAACAACAGTGTAACAACAGTGTAATAACAGTGTGATAACAGTGTAACAACAGTGTAACAACAATATAACAACAGTGTAATAACAGTGTAACAACAATGTAACAACAATGTAACAACAGTGTAACAACAGTGTAACAACAGTGTAACAACAGTGTAATAACAGTGTAACAACAGTGTAACAACAGTGTAACAACAGTGTAATAACAGTGTAACAACAGTGTAACAACAGTGTGATAACAGTGTGATAACAGTGTAACAACAATATAACAACAAGGTAATAACAGTGTAACAACAGTGTAACAACAGTGTAACAACAGTGTAACAACAGTGTGATAACAGTGTGATAACAGTGTAACAACAATATAACAACAAGGTAATAACAGTGTAACAACAGTGTAATAACAGTGTAACAACAGTGTAACAGTGTAATAACAGTGTAATAACAGTGTAACAACAGTGTAATAACAGTGTAACAACAGTGTAACAACAGTGTAACAACAGTGTAACAACAGTGTAACAACAGTGTAATAACAGTGTAACAACAGTGTAATAACAGTGTAACAACAGTGTAACAACAGTGTAATAACAGTGTAACAACAGTGTAATAACAGTGTAACAACAGTGTAACAACAGTGTGATAACAGTGTAACAACAATATAACAAGGTAATAACAGTGTAACAACAGTGTAACAACAGTGTAATAACAGTGTAACAACAGTGTAACAGTGTAACAACAGTGTGATAACAGTGTGATAACAATGTAACAACAGTGTAACAACAATATAACAACAGTGTAATAACAGTGTAACAACAATGTAACAACAGTGTAACAACAGTGTAATAACAGTGTAATAACAATGTAACAACAGTGTAACAACAGTGTAACAACAGTGTAACAACAGTGTAACAACAGTGTGATAACAGTGTGATAACAGTGTAACAACAATATAACAACAAGGTAATAACAGTGTAACAACAGTGTAACAACAGTGTAACAACAGTGTAACAACAGTGTGATAACAGTGTGATAACAGTGTAACAACAATATAACAACAAGGTAATAACAGTGTAATAACAGTGTAACAACAGTGTAACAACAGTGTAATAACAGTGTAACAACAGTGTAACAACAGTGTAATAACAGTGTAACAGTGTAACAACAGTGTAACAACAGTGTAATAACAGTGTAACAACAGTGTAACAACAGTGTAACAACAGTGTAACAACAGTGTAATAACAGTGTAACAACAGTGTAACAACAGTGTGATAACAGTGTAACAACAATATAACAAGGTAATAACAGTGTAACAACAGTGTAACAACAGTGTAATAACAGTGTAACAACAGTGTAACAACAGTGTAACAACAGTGTGATAACAGTGTGATAACAGTGTAACAACAGTGTAACAACAATATAACAACAGTGTAATAACAGTGTAACAACAATGTAACAACAGTGTAACAACAGTGTAATAACAGTGTAATAACAATGTAACAACAGTGTAACAACAGTAATAACAGTGTAATAACAGTGTAACAACAATGTAACAACAGTGTAACAACAGTGTAACAACAGTGTACCAACAGTGTGATAACAGTGTGATAACAGTGTAACAACAGTGTAACAACAATATAACAACAGTGTAATAACAGTGTAACAACAATGTAACAACAGTGTAACAGTGTAATAACAGTGTAATAACAATGTAACAACAGTGTAACAACAGTGTAATAACAGTGTAACAACAGTGTAATAACAGTGTAACAACAATGTAACAACAGTGTAATAACAGTGTAATAACAGTGTAACAACAATATAATAACAGTGTAATAACAGTGTAACAACAGTGTGATAAGAGTGTAACAGTGTAATAACAATATAACAACAGTGTAATAACAGTGTAACAACAGTGTGATAAGAGTGTGATAACAGTGTAACAACAATATAATAACAGTGTAATAACAGTGTAACAACAGTGTAACAACAGTGTAATAACAGTGTAACAACAGTGTAATAAACGTGTAACAACAGTGTAATAACAGTGTAACAACAATGTAACAACAAGGTAACACCAGTGTAACAACAATGTAACAACAAGGTAACAACAGTGTAATAAACGTGTAACTACGTTCAGTGTAAAGATCAAAGGCAAAGTCAATATGAGTGTAATACCGTTGTTTTAATGTGTAATGGTATGGGTTCTTATAACAGTGTAATATGGTCATAATGTAGAAGATAGCAATCAAATAATTGTATGAATGATTTATATGTGATTGCCCACAGTTAGACTGTAAAGATAATAATAATAATAATAATAATAATAATAATAATAATAATAATAATAATAATAATAATAATAATAATAATAATAATAACTAGAGTTAAAGGTATTTTTTTACAATACAGATGTTTTTTAGAAGCACTAAAGTAACTCAAACAAATGTGACTTCAAAACATAAAAAATCACAACCATTGTTACTTTTAGGGTGAGTTTAAGTGTGTCTCCCTGTGTGGTAACAATAACAATCACTCAGTTGTTACTATCAACACTTGGAGAATAAATAAAGAGCAGTAAGGAATCATAAAAGGTAGCGTGGTTTTGAAATGGGACGTGGCCCAGGATTCCCAGGCTCTGCACGTCACAAACTCTGCGGGTATTTTTAGATCAAGTGTAAAGTGTTATATGGCCTTGGCAGCACACAAATACAAACACACACACACACACACACCCTGTTTCAAGTATCAGTGACGTTAAACACTACTAATCTTTATTTATACCATAAGAGAGGTGCAGTGTAAAAAGACATTACATCACGGTGTCGACATTATTCATTACTGTAGGCTGATATGTTGCTGTGTAAATAGACTCATGGTCATACATGACATTTCTAGGCCACTGGATAATATTAGCATCTGTGTATTGTATAATAACACTTTTAATTAATTTTGAAATGTACCTTAGATGTGAAAATAAATACTTAAAAATGACATTAAACTTAGCTTTTATTCCTCAAAACATGAAATCCATGTGTCCCATTTCCATTAAAGGGTTTATAGTTGACATGTGTTTTATTTTTACACCACAGTGACGTCAAATAATGACCTGTTATAACAATTAAAATTCATAGAGGAATCACTCCTCTTCCCTTTGACGCCAGCGTGCCGTCAGTAAAGTTATATTTTAACTTTATAAACTTCCTTTAATTCATGTTGAAGTCAACTCGCTTCCTGATTCCACTCTTGGTAACAGACCACACACACACACACACACACACACACACACACACACACACACACACACACACACACACACACACACACACACACACACACACACATTGCACACACGTCTATGAGACCTGGATCAACCAGACAGAGAGCAACACGGGGACCAGGAGGTGGAGATAACACACACACACACACACACACACACACACACTCACTCACTCACTCACACACACACACACACACACACACACACACACTCACACACACACACAGAAGCCCTGTTTTCACTTGATACGCTCTGTTTGGCTGTGATAATCATTACTCAGCATGTTTCTAGATCTTTCTTTTCCCAGCAGTGTGTCTGTTGATCCCTTCTCTTCTGCATGACTCAGCAGATCTCAGGCTGTATGATTCACGCTGCATATCACCTTGTTTCATCATTACATTTCATGTGACCGTGAATCATTTCATCACATTACCAAGTTGCTTTTTGCCTTGTCATTGCTGATGAAATCTGACCTCACTTCAGTTCAACCAACCAGGGCATTTGAGTTCAAGATGATCAACAATATTCAAACTGTTCCTCTTGTTTTAACTCAGGTTGTAAATTAGTTTTAAGGTTTGGGATTTTAAAAACAAACTGTCCTTAGGCAAGACACTAAGACTCACATGTATCCAGTATTTAGTATTTAGGTCTCATAAGGTTGTAATGTCAAGATATCATCAAGCAATATTTACATTTGGTTGTGTGTGTAATGTAAGTTTAAGTCTTATAAACTTTGCATTTGGACAAGTATTTTCTCTGGGTGACAGATTGTGTCTTTATTGTCATAATACAATTATTAATTTCCCTAGAAGTGTGTATATGTTTACCTAGGATATTTATTTATTTACTTGGTTTCCTATAATTATATTTCATAACTGCATATGTCTTATTTTATTTTATTGTTTTACATTTATTCTTGTTTTTAAGGGTTAGGGTTGGGGTATTTTATATAACTCTTGCTGGAATAACTAAATGACAATACATATATTTGTTATTCTTCTAATAATATAATATATACAAATATAATAATAATACATTTTATTAATATAGTTGCTGAGACCTCAAAGACACACAAAAAAATACATATATTTTCTTAGTTCCTCTCAATTTATTTCACTATATTTGGTCTAAATGTATCTCTTTTCAATTCCTACAAATGTTGTCGAATGATATCTTCGCTCATTTTATCCCACATGCTGAAATAAAGAAAGATGACATCATTTTATATTACATATGCTATCTTCATATCTACCTCTCTTCTCTACTGAGGGTGACTTTTGGCCAATCAGAGGGCTCAGGTGAGATGACATCACCCCCTCTGATCAGCAGTGTGACCTCATCGTGTGTCACCATGAATTCATAATGGGCAATCTGAGAGCGGCCAATCAGAGGAGGGCTGGATTATCAGGTAATGAAGCCTGACGGCACTCAGCCAATCACGTGTCAGCGTACGGATTACTGCCTGGTGGGGCTCAGGGGGGGAATCAATAATGCACACACGCACACACACACACACACACACACACACACACACACACACACACACACACACACACACACACACACACACACACACACACACACACACACACACACACACACACACACACACACACAGTTGCCCTGAATTTGCACTTGCAGCCATTACGATAAATGACGAATCCCATAGGCTGAGGAGCGAAATAAAAAAATAACAAAAGTAAAGTGTGGAAAAATAGAAGAGGGTGATGTCAGTGTGTGTGTGATTCATTGCCAGTAGTAGTGAGTCACCACCACAGCTTCTGTGCACCTGTCACACACAGACAGATGTTGATACTACACACTGAAATCTGAACGTTCTCACACTGATTATTGAGTTTCAGCCGGTGGCATTTTTCTCTTTTCTTTTTTTCCTGAAAGGATCAGGAGGACACACAGGTTTCACAAACAAGGATGTGTAAATAGTACAGATACCATTACCAAATATAGGCATAGAAACAGACTGGAAATTGTACTTATCAGTTGTTTCAGCTGTAGTTTTGACTGACATTAGTTATTATTTACCTACAATGTTCACGTATAAAGTTCTCCATTATATTTTTGAATAGGCGCGGTATCTACTCTCATGGGGTCGAATCTAATCTTTACCTTAAAATACAAATACAACAGTGTAAACATTTCTACTTATGTAAACAAAAGTACTCATCATGAACAAATAGTCAATATATGTTATTGTGTATAATTGTATTTGATTGTAATTAAAGATGTTGATTATGGATATATTTATCACTTTGTTGCAGCTGGTGAAGGTGCGGCTAATTTCAAGTACTTAATAATATAAAAATACATTATAAGTAACTAACTCTGAGAAGGATCTAGCATTGCTTTATAAATGTGATGTGGTAAGAAATGGACTTGCAAAATGTACTGGATTAGAAGTATCATAGAAGTGTAAACAAGTACAAGTACCTCGAAATTGTACATAAATACAGTAATTTAGTTAATTTATTTAGACACATTACAGTACTGTTGTCACGCAAAACACTAGTACTGCATATTAAATGTTCAATTATACAGGGTAGCAGTAGCAATATTATAACTGTGTGTAGTATTACTTATACAAGCAATTTGAATAATTTAGTCGCATATATTTATAGAAGTAAGTGTAGCAGTAGTAGAAGTAGAAATAAAAGCATTTAAGATATTGATAAGTTGTGTTACTTTCTTATCTTTTCTGTAGTTGTTGTAATAGGTGTACTAGCAGAGGTATCAATACTTATTATCTACTATTAAAAGTTGCTTTTGGCTCAAATTTTGTAAAATAAAAAGTGTAAAAAACTAGGGATGCTCCGATCAATCGGCCGCCGATCGATATCGGCCGATACTCTGCCGATCGATCGGTGCTCTCTAAAAATGCCGATCGCGAGAGCTGATCGCATGACATAAAATGATGAGTTAAAATACATGACACTTTTCTCTGTGCGCGGCAAAACAAGCTCGCCAAAATGGCTTCACCGGTCTGGCAGTATTTTAAGGTGTCCGAAAAAGACAGTAAAATAGCGGCCGGTATGCAACGTGTGTGAAGCAGAAATCCTGCAGCTCCACCCGCTGTGACGGACCGGGGAGCGGAGCAGAACACACACTAAGAGTTAGACCTAACACACTTAGCTATTTTATCTACCTCTGGAACTATTTATAAATATATGTATTCTTCACTGTCGGGTCACTCATTACTGGATCAGTGAGCTGCAGGAGATACTGACAGGCTGTCGAGAGAGAGAGAGAGAGAGAGAGAGAGAGAGAGAGAGAGAGAGAGAGAGAGAGGGAGAGAGGAAAAGAGAGTGCTTCCTCTCATTTCTCCCGTGTTCTTCTCCAAAGTTAATGTAAACTTGAATAATGAACTTCATCTGAATGTAATAATGATGTTGGTTGTTGTTTGTGGAAGCTCCAGTGAATGAGCATTAACTGAGTTTTAAACATCACTTTAAATGGAAGATCCCCATAGGCCCCGCCCACTCGATCAGATCGGCGATCGGTATCGGCCGATACTGATTCCGGCGATCGGAGCATCCCTATAAAAAAACCATTTATTTGTACATGAGCGTCTCATCACGGCTCATTTATTTGATTGAACAAATAAGTTTGCGTCATTTTGGAGGCGGTCGAGGAAGAGTTTCGGACAAACCTGACGTATTCACTGCAGATCTTAGTATCTATTTAGGACATGTTCCACTTGAGGGGGGAATTTCACTGATTGCAGGCCACATTCCTCAGTAATCATTTTATAAACGAAATGCGAGCTCACATGACCACCGAGTCACTCAGTAGGTTTCACAAGCACGGATTAAGCTGTGCTTTGTTTGGTTTTCCTGGATGTGGTGAAACTTGTTCTGGTCACATGATGGAGCTGATTAAAAACACTACTGAGATAAGAGTAAACTCGTGAAACGGTCATGCTTTAAAGTTTGGTGATGTTAGAGCCAGTATTTAGATTTGATAAGAAAGGCCACCTAATTGTGACGTCTGTAGTCAACACACTATAAAAGACTACAATGCCCACGGCGCCTCTCTCTATAGTGACAGAGACGGGCAACCTGTCAGAAAGATGCCATCGAGGAACAGTTTTTAATCGTTAATCTACCCTTTAAAGGGGACCTATCATGCAAAATGCACTTTTGTACGTCTTTTATACATGAATATGTGTCCCCGGTGTTCCAGGGAACTCACCAAGTGTCAGAAAACACAACCCTCTCTATTTTTCTCCATACCCAAATCTCTAAAAAAGGGGCTGCAACGGATCTGATAAAAACTGATCCAGATTTGAACACTGTCCTGACGTCAGGACGGTGGCGCTACGGCTATTGGGCCAACTCCACCAATCAGGAGGAGACAGCCACGGCCATTGCAGTTCGAAAGCGCTGGAGACGCTGTAGTACATATGCCAGGCCTGTAGGTGGTGCTGTTCTCACAGAATCAGCCCTTGCTAAACCAGAGCTAAAAAATGTCAAATTGAGCGAAATGAGGCATGGCTAAAATGCATGATCTGTTTGGTATTTTGAAAAAGAAAAAGTATAAATATGCCTTATATAGGTATGGTCCTACACTATATTATTCAAATATAGCATGATAGGTCCACTTTAAGTTATTAAGTTACATAAGCCTTATCAAGAAAGAAAGAATACCTAAAATGTTTGTAATTTTATTTGAGTTTTGCTCATTTGTTTTGACTATTGTAAAGGCCTCTTTTCTTTGTGCACATTTAACATTTTGAGCAAACTTATCGCTTAATACCATCCAAACCATCGGAGGCCAAGCTACTCTTCAAACTGTAAGTAACACAAATATAAAGGAAGCAAACGAGTTAAAACATGTCTGTTGAAGGCGTCTTGTGGCTTGATAGATAAACAAGGAAGGAAGCCACGACAGCTGATGTTATTCAAACAACTCTTAGACTGGGCAACAAAAAGTCCCAGATTAAAACCAAACAAAGGGACATTATCACATTCACATGATTTGTATCTAGAGGGGAAATGATTCCATTGCATGCTCCAGAAAAGAGGCCATGTTGATAAGATAAGATTTACTTTATTAATCCCAATTTGGGGATTTCTTTTGTTGCAGCATCATGAAACCAAACAGCACATAATAACAAATTAAAGAGTAGAAATAAACAATTCTAAAATATAGACATCTCAAAATAGATTTTTCCAATTATTTGCCGGCGATGGGGAGATCCAGAAAAAAGAAGGGAAGCCGAATATCTTTTATTTAACCCTCCTGTTGTCTTCGGGTCAGATCTGACCGATTTACTAATTTCATCAATCATAACTTTTTTGTTTTACATTCGATTGCATTAAGGCTTTATGATATCCTTCACAGAAGACATTTGAACATATAAAATGGCTGATCACCACTTTCATTGCATTTTGGATGATTTAGTCAACTTTGTAACCCATGGTGTTCCCGGTCAAAAATGACCGCCATAAAGAAAAGGAATTAGTAACCATCCGGATCAGATCACACACAGACACAGACACACACACACACACACACAGAGACAGAGACAGAGACAGAGACAGAGACAGAGACAGAGACAGAGAGAGAGAGAGAGAGAGAGAGAGAGAGAGAGAGAGAGAGAGAGAGAGAGAGACAGACAGACAGACAGACAGACAGACAGACAGACAGACAGACAGACAGACAGACAGACAGACAGACAGACAGACAGACAGACAGACAGACAGACAGACAGACAGACAGACAGACAGACAGACAGACAGACAGACAGACAGACAGACAGACACACACACACACACACACACACACACACACACACACACACACACATAATCTAGATGTGTTCCCCCCCCTTATGTGCCCATCCCCCCATGTGAATCACACCTGGCACACGCAATATATGTTCAGTGTCTATTCTTTGTATATTTACAGTTGTTCATGTATACCAGTGGTCTGATACAATATGTACAGTTTGAAAGGGTGTTAAATGACATTTGGTGATGATTAATGGTTTTTGTGTTAATGTAATAGCAGTTAAAACAGGACCGGTTAAATTTGACCGTGAACACCAAAGTAAGGGGGGGGGGGGGGAAACGAAGACAATAGAAGGGTTAAACAAACCACCCACTTTGCAACCATACTATTTTAGTTTAAAAAATCTACTGAAATGTGGTCATCTCAGTCTCTTTTTAACTATTGAACAGACTATTAGTATTAACATGCATATTTAACCAGTTGGAATTGACCTAGGGACATTTACCTAATTGAGAAAGCCTCTAGTGGCAACAGCAAATATGACAGGGACAAAATCAACTGTTTCATTTAAAGCATGTGACTTCACATGGGTCTTCCCCAAGAAAAGATTACCTTGGACGTGTTTGAGAATTCAACCAAGTGACTTGTCAAAGTAATCTACGAGGAATATTTGTTTGGCCAAGAGTACGTTTCTTAATGTTGTTGTTTTGCGAGATGTAAGCTTAGCGAGGCTAATATCAATCCCAGAGATGGCAAAAGTAAACACATCCTTTACTCAAGTAGAAGTACAGATACTCGTGTTTAAAAATACTCTGGTGAAAGTAGAAGTACTGACTAAACTTCTTTACTCAAGTAAAAGTAAAGAGGGCTTTGAAATGTACTTCAGTAAAAAGTACCCATAACTACCAGCTGTTTTAAAGAGTACCTGACCTCCCTTTATATTAATAGAACAATAATGTCATTGTTAGCTAATGAATGTTTCCATGCTGAACAACGGCAACATGACAACGTTTTCATTGGTCCCTCTTCTTTAGAGAAGACCAGGAAATGATGGATACACGGATCGTGTTCAAATCAATAGGCACGCAATGACTCTAAATAATAATGATCACGCCTCCAAACACACATTCAAACTAAAGGAACCAGCCTGTTTGGGAAATGTGAGAAGTAGAAAGTACAGGTATTTGTGTTCAAAATGTAAGAAGTAGAAAGTACAGGTATTTGTGTTCAACATGTAAGAAGTAGAAAGTACAGGTATTTGTGTTCAACATGTAAGAAGTAGAAAGTACAGGTATTTGTGTTCAACATGTGAGAAGTAGAAAGTACAGGTATTTGTGTTCAAAATGTAAGAAGTAGAAAGTACAGGTATTTGTGTTCAACATGTAAGAAGTAGAAAGTACAGGTATTTGTGTTCAACATGTAAGAAGTAGAAAGTACAGGTATTTGTGTTCAACATGTGAGAAGTAGAAAGTACAGGTATTTGTGTTCAAAATGTAAGAAGTAGAAAGTACAGGTATTTGTGTTCAACATGTAAGAAGTAGAAAGTACAGGTATTTGTGTTCAACATGTAAGAAGTAGAAAGTACAGGTATTTGTGTTCAACATGTAAGAAGTAGAAAGTACAGGTATTTGTGTTCAAAATGTAAGAAGTAGAAAGTAAAAAGTAATCAGAAAAATAAGTAGTGGAGTAAAGTGCTGATACCAGAAAAATGTACTGAAGTACCGTAACGAAGTATTTGTACTCCACTACTTCCCACCTCTGATCACTCCGCACCAGTGGCGTCGCCTGGCCTGGGCATCCGGGGCTTTAGCCCCGAATGTTTTTTCTGTAGCCCCGGACAATTCTCCCTCAATAATATAATACATTAACCGTGCTTTACGTGAACCTCATCATGACACGAGAGGACGGTAGCACTGTAATTTCCCGTGTTCAGTGAATGCAACAGAGGCATGACACCAGACCAATCAGAGAGTTGCATGGAAATAAACGTGTGCTTGTGTCATTCAAACTCGGCTCTGTGTGTGTGTGTGTGGCAATAGCGCATTTAGTGTGATAGAGAGAGAGAGAGAGAGAGAGAGAGGGAGAGAGGGGGAGGGAGGGACCGGTGCCAGCAGGGACCGTGTTGTTAGCATCTGGTTAGCTAGCTGCACTAACGGACATAAGGAGCTGTTTGTTCCACAACAAGCTGGAATTTTCGCGGCACATCTTTATATGATCATTATAGTTATAAAAAAAATAAGAGAATAAAGGAAAAACAGTTATGAAATACTATATGGCAGTAAAACAAGAATAGAGTTTAAAAGGGGAGTGATTAGTAAAATATCCATAAAGAAAAAGTACATCTGTTTACAGTTCTGCTTCATATGGGTGTTGAGAGAGGTATCCATAGATCTCTTCATTTTGCTCTCAAAGTGCACCAGATTGATGCATTTAACTTCAATATTTAAAAAAAAATCTTCCCGGGGGAGCATCCCCCCGGACCCCCCTAGAGAAGGTGAGGTCCGCCCCCCACTCATAAAAAATACCACTTTACCCCTGCCTATATGCCGTGAGCTGATTATCGAGCCTTCATTGTAACAGTCGCGGGTGTACTGTGTGTGTGTGTGCGTGTCGGGAGTGTTGCAGTAAAAAATGCCACTGTAGTGCCGCCGCCACTGTGGACTAAGCCCCGAATGTTTTCAGGTCCAGGCGACGCCCCTGCTCCGCACACAAACTGCGACCACATGTTAGCCAATCACCACATTTCTACACCTAAAGTGGAAGAAAACTAAACAAAACACAATGAATGACACACATGAGTTCGAGCATGGACATCTTGCTGTGTTTCATTACAGGGACACACAATAAGTCTTGTGTGATCATGTTATTAATTGTTCTTGCCAACGTATGTCATAACTCTGTAAATCACAGGATCACCACAACACTTGTTTAGATAAGGCACTCATATACTTTACTGATGATTAACTGGTGTTACATAATCTAACATATGATGACCAGTTTCAGAGCGAAATGGACCGCACCTCCAATAGAGTATTTTTCCTCTTGGACTTCACAATGAGTCTTTGTTGTATTTGTCGCCCACTTGGAAAAAGTTTTTCTGAGCTGCTGTCAAAGGGTGTGGGGATGTTTATTTAAATATGATCTAACGGGTGAAGTCTTTACTCAGGTGAGGATTTAGAGAGTGGAAATGTAATACAGAAACTGAACAGCTCATTTGAAGCAAAGACGCTTGGTTGAATCACATCCTGGATTTAGAGTTAATGCTACATATTGGATTGCTAGGATCCTAAGCTTTGTGAAAGTAATAGTGACATAGATCGGGTGGTTCGTTTCATTATCACACGGGCAATAACTACGCATGTATGCACAGTCAAATTCACTGAAATATGGAAAATAAATATATTATATGACCTTTTTTGATTACATTTTGAATGTGGTCTTTCTCAAAGCTTGAACTATCACTTAAAAATGTACTATGGATCTAGAAGTACTGGTCACTTCAATATTAGCATACAAAAAGACACACTATTTGATTAAGGGTTTGATGCCATGTCTTATAAACCTTTAATGTATGGAGGAAAGTATTGCATTCTGAACAATAAAAAGGAAACACACCAAAAACCATGAATCTTGAATAATTGACCATCTTTTAAAGTAGGTAGTCAAACATTTTGGGGGTTTAGAGTTGGACACATAGACGCAGCTTTTAAAAATCATAAATTAAAGCCTGGATTTTAAGGACGGCAGATTGACATTAGTTCAGTCAG
>NW_022987749.1:260000-283367 GCF_902827165.1 Trematomus bernacchii
GTAATTTTGGAGAAATCGGCTCGAATGCGCTAGAATTTGAAAATACACAGCCTGAAAAAATCTGCCACTTCCTTACAGAGCCCCTCCTCCAACACACACGAACGCGCACATGACCAATGAGGGCACGAGATAAGTTTGTGCACAGATGGAAGGCTGACAGGCAGGTAGGCCATCCAGTTACTTTAGCCGGGCCGGCTCAGATGATTGGTCGTGCTTTTTACAGTATTACAGCTTCCACAGATGACATTTTTTTATGGATTTTTTGTCAAAGCACTTCAGATATTCATTGCTATCAGGATGTTAAGAGCATTCCATGGAATATAACAAAAAGTGTATCTCGAGCCGGTTTCTCAAACTTACCTACCCCACCTTTAAGAGTCTGGGGAATGGTATTTTTCAACAAGGGTCCTAAAAAAGTCTGTTTTTGTGACATGTGGGGACCAAACTTATGCCCAAAAGTCCCCACAAGGTGAACGTGACATTTTGAAGGGTTCTGAATTTTTTTTCGGTGACTTTTAGCTAACAAATGTGTCTCTTTAACGTCCAAACACAATAGCACTAACCTCATTTATTGGTTTTGTATCAAGACTTAAAACTACAAGAGACAAAGCGTTTATAGCCAAATAAAAATATGAATTAACAGGAAATCAAGTGAACTGTTGCCAGAGAAACAATCGTTATTATATATGTTTTGTATTCAAATATGAATATGTCTTAATTTCCTACATTTGCAGGCAGGAAATTGTACTTCTTACTAAATCTGACAATTTAAATATATTTCTAATCGTATATACCCCAGTTTAGTTTTATTCTTTCAACCTCTTAATCCACCAATAAAAAACAACCTCTTCATCTCTGCTCCTTATAAGGTAAAATGTCTGAGAGGGTCAACGGAGATGAAGTCATCTCTTGAGTCACACACTCAACCAGGAAGAACATGAATGTCGCTATGAGTCCAATTGCACACACACACACACACACACACACACACACACACACACACACACACACACACACACACACACACACACACACACACACACACACACACACACACACACACACACACACACACACACACACACACACACACACACACACACATTTCTAATTGATTTTAAAATGTAAAATGTCTCAAATTAAAACATATAATATAATGTATGTCATATATAATGAACTTGATGAACTTCTCTTGTTTACAATGTCTCTGTTTTCAAAGCTGCCGATATTCCCTCCAGCTTTTTCACTGTTTGCTCCTCCGTTCAGATAAGAGCTTTCACCAACGGCTTCTTAAAGGTTTCACCGCAATCCAATTTCTGTTGATTCAGAGCAGAGGGGGAACATGTGGGATATGTTTTCTGTGACAAACTAAATGAAAGTCACTGAAGACCTGAATTGATTTGGACTATAAAAACATTAGGGATGTATTTCCTTCAAGACGAATCTCTTAAATCTTTACCAAATTGTCTATTTAGGACTTTAAAGAGGTCTGTGTTGTTCCACTGAAGGCAGCTGCAGACGTTCATCTCTTTATCTTCTCCATAAAAACCCAGAATGGAAACAACCGATTGCCTCACGTGGAAAAACACACCCTTTGATTTTGAAATGCCAATGTTACAATTCGGAAAATGTCTTAAATTGATTAATGAGCAATTGAGAGATGATGCCACTCTGATTGAGTCAGCTTTACTGTAACAGCGGTTTCCAAGATAAGTATTTTCCAACATGCCATCTATGATGAAACACTTTCCAGCTGCTCTGTGTCGCCCCCTGTTGACACAACGAGGTAGTAAACACTTCCACATATTCATAGTTTGACTTGGGGATGAGGATACTGTATATATCGTACTGTGTATCAGTGTCTTGCAATCTTATTTAATCTTACTCTAAATGTGTTTTATTTTTTTGATTATAAATATTGTTATTTTGTAATATATAATTTAATAATTAGTTGTGGTATATTTCAATACAATTATTTATTTATAACAATATGACTGTGGGTGTTTCTCAATGTCGAGGAAGGGTCCTCCAGAGCCACTATTTCAAGTCTGTTTTTGTGACATATGGGGACCCAACTTACGTCCGAAGGTCCCCACAAGGTGACCGTGACATTTCGAGGGGTTCTGACTTTTTTTGGGGTGACTTTTAGTTCACATTTTTTTTGTTTTTAAGGTGTAAACAAAATAGCACTAACCTCATTTATTTGTTTTCTATTCTGTTACAGATTTAAGTAAAAATGCAAATTTCGATTACTTTCTTTAACTTTTTCATTATATAACATTGTAATAAATCCGAGGCTAGGAACGATTCTTGCCTCGCTTCTGAAGGACCGGACTCGGAAGACATGTCCTACCAAGGAAGCGTGCAGGCTAACAGGTGTGCGTCATATGCGAGGCCCTGCCTTAAATGGAGCGTGATTTCCCCCAAAGATTTGGAAATTGGTCCGTGCGCAAAGCATTGTGGGGATTTTAAGACCGCGGAGTCTACACATGTGCAGCCTCGAAATTTCCCGCAACGAAGTACGCCGGGCTCGGTAGAATTCCAAGGATCCATTGGAACAGTCCTTCGGCGGCACTCGATGACGTAGCATCCTTGAAATAGTGGCTCTGGAGCATCCTTCCTCGACATTGAGAAACACCCTCTGTACAGCAGTGTATTAATCGGACTCTAAATGTGTTGTTTTCTTTAAGTATAAATTAAATTGTTTTTATAGATTTAGTTTAATAATTAGTTGTGGTATTTTTTTTAATAATATTATTTTATTATATTTTAGAACTATATGACTGTATATCAGTGTCTTGATGTTACTCTAAATGTTATTGTTTTCTTTTTTTAAATATTATAATCCCCTTTAATATATTATTTATTCATATATTTAAATTTTCTTGAATTTTAGTAGTTTAATTATTATTATTTTCTTCATTTTAATTACATTTTTTAAATATTTATTTTATTAAAACATACTGTACGGACAAACTACGTCAATAAAAATGATTAAATAAATACATTTTTAGCAGCATTAACATTTTCTAAAAAGCCCCAAAACACAAAGGAAACACAATATTTATATTAAATCACATTTGACTTTTATTATCTCTTCAATACATTTCTACAAACATACATTTTTCTGTCATTCAGGATATTTATGCTGCAAAAGGCATAACGTTTTTAATTACATTTACAGAAATGTACATTCTCTCCTCACTTATGTAATCCAGGAATTGTCAAAATAAGTCACCGGATGTTTTTCTCGTCTCCTCAGAGGGAAACTGAGAGATCTGATAAAGACTGAAGGTCGTTGGTTTTCCCACAGACTGGTTTCTGGCAGATATTTCACTTTGCTCCTTTATCATAGCTGGAGGAACAGTCAGGGTTTGTGTTTTTTAGGAGCTTCATTTCCATCGCGACACAAACAGATCTCGCTTCGACATGACATGGGAAAATATGGTGGACTCATACGTTGTCAGTTGTGGTGAAAGAGAAGCATCCACTACACAAACAAAAACATCCATTAATTGAAAACAGGCGAAATAAAGTCAATGCGACAAAGCAGGGCTGCACAATGAGGAAGAAATAACGATTATTGTGTCTAATATTCTTTTACGGTATTATCATTTTTGAAACATCAATAAAAATTATCTTTGTGTGATTTTTTTTACGAGCATCTGTATTTAAAAAAAAAGCGTTTTTCATTAAGTCCAGGACCTCTCTGCAACACTACTACAGTTTTTCACATATCTTATCTAATGTGATTTAGTTATTGCACTAGTCCTTGTTGCAAATTTGCTCAAATCTGTGAATGCATTTATGTTGAAGTAAAGAAAGCAAGAACGTTTAAGTAGTGTAAGAAGTCCTGTGTGTCTCCACCTCTCACTTTTCTACCCCTATATGATTGGTCGAAGCAGGTTTGTTAACGAGGATTTCATTTTAAAGGAATATTTGTGAGAAAAATAGAAAACCAATGTGGCTATACAAACCATTTGATTTAAACTTAGAACAGGAGAAACCTTTCCGAAATAAAGTTCTTAACATAAAGACACATGAGGGAAATGCAGACAGATTTTTTTCACAAGTGCTGGAGTAGAGCGACCCCTTCTGGGTGAAAAGGGAACTGCATCTAAAACGTTTTTTGACTTTTAATGGGTTGAATTCTCGCAAAAAACACAGATTGATCGTGAAATCTGAGCAGAGATCAGTGTTTTTGGAACAATGTTATGTCTGCATGTCCTATTTTATTGAATGCACCAAAAGAAGTGTATTGCTTTTAATGTGGATGCTTTTAAACAGCGACTACACATTAGTTTGTTAATGGCTTTTCATGAAAAATAATACGTGGATCATTAAAAGCCCACCTCTGCTAAGTTAGGTTTTCATTACACATTTAATTTGGAATAAATCCACGCATCTGGCTGTGTTAAAACAACATAATCATGGTTTAAAATGTAAAATAATATCTCAAATTACCAAAAGCTGCTGCAGACTTTCCCAAACTGTGACAATAAAAAGGGTCAAATTAAGAAAACGGTGAATATTACCACCAAAAAAACATATTTGATATAACTTATCCCCAAACACCTGGATAAAGTTATAATTGAGTATGGAACCACAGCCGAGTGCAGACTGAACAGCTGGTAATGAAAACAAACATGAAACGCTCACCACTGCTGATAGAAAATCATCCTAAAATCTGTGTTCAAATAAACTCATGTTTAAGTTTCATCTTGTTGGAAATAGTGGCGACCAATTCTTCACCACATTATGTCAGTCTCTCTCTGTGAGTGTTTCTTACCTCTTAGAGTACATACAACCACATTACCAGGTTAAGTTGGACTCCAATTCCCATGATGCATCACTCCTAGGGTTAATCACAGGTGAGAAAAAACCTGTTGCAAGTCTTTTGATCCTCCTTGAGTTCAATATCTTGTCGATCTGAGGCTTTGTTTTGGACATTTCTGTCGTGCAGTCAGTCACAGAGAGGAGGAGAGAGGGAGGAACAGTCCACAGCATTCATTTCTGTTTTCATCCCTCCTTTCTTCGTGTTGATTTCCTAATGCTTGGGTTTTATTTCTGCAGATCCTGAGGCGCGCTGAAAGTCTCGTAGACGTTGGCTGCAAACTCCTTCACCTGGTCGTTCATCAGCAGGTCCTTCAGGTAGAGAGACAGGAAGTTAGAGACACTGGAATGGAAATATCAACACGACAGCCCCCTGCTTCTTTCTCTCAAGTAATGTCAGTTATATTTTAGGAAAAAGGGGGAAATACTGTATCCTGGAGTCACCTGAACAAAGTGGCTGGGAGTCTCACTGCAGATGGAGTTTATCTGCCCGTTGATGATGGGGATGATCTTAGCCAGCGGCAGACTGACTGCAGACAGACTGGATACACACACACACACACACACACAATAAGTCATATACAGGTCAATGTCAACATGAAGGTCTGTTTCCTCTTTTAAGTCACACAACAAAACCTTAAAAAACATCATATGTGTGAGTGTTTAAAGGTTTTACAATTAAAGGGTACGATAGTTAACTAGATATTTGAAGAGGCTGCGTTTATTTGTTTGTATAATATAGAGAACTTAATTGACTGGCACTAGGAAATACATCAGCCAACACCTTCTAAACTCTGCAATTGTGTCTTATTAATACTAATACACCACTGTATATATTGTAATACAGTGTGCACATTTTCTTTAATCTAACTTGTTATATTTATAAAAAATGTTTATGTGAAATTAAATGATAAAATGAAGCAACAGTCCAAGAAAGATAAATAAGCCACATTTCTCCCAGGATACATTTAAGTAAGACACACTCAATCAAACTTCTACAGCCCTTAAAGACTGGAAATATATTAAAAAAATATTAAAAAAATATCTAAAATGTGTTCTGTTGGAATAAGAAACGATTAATAATAATAATAATAATAATAATACATTGGATTTTTATAGCGCTTTTCCTAGTGCTCAAAGACGCTTTCCATAAAATCAGAAACAGAAACAGTACAAAGAAAACAAACAGTAGTCCTAATCCAAGTGCGAGTAAAGTGTGATTTATATCTTGTGAAGCAGCTGACCTATCAGAAGCAGCGAAGGGGGCGGAGTCACCGGGCGGCGGACGGAAGAACTCGGCGAGGTTATCCAGAAGTCGAGAGAAACCGCGATTAAAACTGGAGTTCAGGACGGTGCTGAAGTCTGGACTGGAGTCACACACACACACACACGTCAAAATCACACAACACACACGTCTACAGGTGCACACACACGTCAGAATCACACAACACACACACACACGTCTACAGGTGCACACACACACTAACACACAGTTGAGACGTTTACCTGTCGAACATGTCCCTCGTCTCGTTCAACAGTCTGATCGTCACCACGTCGTTTTCTGTCAGCCCGCAGGCCTGCAGAGGAGAGGAGATTCATTTAAATTAACTTTCTCAAGAAAATCATGACAGGCAACGTGACGGACGTATCCGAGTTTATTACTGAGCTTCAAAACAATTGATAGGAAGGCTACAAAAAGAAGACATGTATATGCACGTTTTATTCATGGACGCTATTTATAATAAAACATGTCCTGTTGACTTGTAATGCAAAAACACATATAAATAAAACAGATGAAAAAACACAAGGCCTGTGTGTCTGAAAACATTTGAATAAAGGCGTCCCGCTGTTTTTATTCATTATGAATCCGGGGATGACTAGCTTTTTGGCAATTTAGGGATGAGATCACTTGAGGAGCTGGCAGACTGTTGGGAAAATGAGAGCCTCATAACCATAGACTGCTATCCTCACAGTGATGACCCGTGTGCTTATGAGGAAATCATTTTACCAGATATTATGACCGGAGAGATTTAAGTGTGTATGTGTATGTGTATGTGTGTGAGTGTGAGTGTGAGTGTGAGTGTGAGTGTGAGTGTGAGTGTGAGTGTGAGTGTGAGTGTGAGTGTGAGTGTGAGTGTGAGTGTGTGTGTGTGTGTGTGTGTGTGTGACCTGGTCAGCGAGGGCGTTCTGGTCGTCAGCGAGCAGGAACCAGGACATGTTGCGCTCGCCGGCCTCGATCTCGGCTCTGATCCAGCTGAGCTGCTGCTCCACCTCCATCAGGGAGAGGCTCTGCTTCAGAGGAACGCTGCGGACAACAAGTACATTATTACGTTACAATAAAGCCTCTATCAAACCTTTAAAAAGGTCTCCTATTAAACTGTTTTTCATCAATATATCACAGGTCTCAGATATATACAGAACATGTCTCTGATTGGCTGAAACACCAAACAGATCATTGCAGCATTACCCATAATCCCCTCTGTTTCAGCCCTGTTTCCAAAGTGCTGATTCTCTGTCTGTTACTTTAGATGAAAATAAGGAGCCCCTCCCCACGCCCCTCTGAGAGACATTTGGTTACAAAGAACTCAATGGTGCTCTAGGAGGAGATTCAGGTGATAAGGGGGGGGGGGGGGTTACCTTGGTTGCTGATTGGCAAGAGAGGTTACTGAGAGACATGAAGAAGAGGGGACACATGTTGATGTAGAAGAGACATGAAGAAGAGGGGACACATGTTGATGTAGAAGAGACATGAAGAAGAGGGGACACATGTTGATGTAGAAGAGACATGAAGAAGAGGGGACACATGTTGATGTAGAAGAGACATGAAGAAGAGGGGACACATGTTGATGTAGAAGAGACATGAAGAAGAGGGGGACACATGTTGATGTAGAAGAGACATGAAGAAGAGGGGACACATGTTGATGTAGAAGAGACATGAAGAAGAGGGGACACATGTTGATGTAGAAGAGACATGAAGAAGAGGGGACACATGTTGATGTAGAAGAGACATGAAGAAGAGGGGACACATGTTGATGTAGAAGAGACATGAAGAGGGGACACATGTTGATGTAGAAGAGACATGATGAAGAGGGGACACATGTTGATGTAGAAGAGACATGAAGAAGAGGGGACACATGTTGATGTAGAAGAGACATGAAGAAGAGGGGACACATGTTGATGTAGAAGAGACATGAAGAAGAGGGGACACATGTTGATGTAGAAGAGACATGAAGAAGAGGGGACACATGTTGATGTAGAAGAGACATGAAGAAGAGGGGACACATGTTGATGTAGAAGAGACATGAAGAAGAGGGGACACATGTTGATGTAGAAGAGACATGAAGAAGAGGGGACACATGTTGATGAAGAAGAGACATGAATGATCAGTAACAGACACTCACCTTTCCAGAGCGTTCTGCACCGCTTTCTTCACTACCGTTATCAACTCTGTCAAACCTGCAGGGAAAGACAAAAAACAAATCAGTGAGTGAGTGAGTGAGTGAGTGTGTGTGTGTGTGTGTGTGTGTGTGTGTGTGTTACCGTCTCCCAGTAGATGATGGATGCTGGACAGGTACTGCTGCTGGACTTCAGGAGGAGCCATAGGACTCTTTGAGGGAACACACAAATAACAGAAATATTGAAATAATTCTAAAATATTTCTACTTAATTTGCTGTGTTTTTTATTTTTATTTTAAAAAATCCTTTCTGGGGTTTTTACAGAACAACCCAGACATCTGAATCTGTGCAAAATATTCTGCAACACCTTCAACTCTAAACAAAAGTAAACCTTGACTTTATGAACGTTTTGAAATGTTTCCCCTCTGAAACTCAATTATAACTCCTGGGAAGCTTCCTTTAAAACACAATCTTTAAAGACATCATGAGATAAACAAGGTCCTCCAGAAAAATCACTAAGAGAATCACACAGACTTTCAAGAAGCCTACAATTAAACTTCCTGTAGGCTTTTTGAACAACAGCAAAACTCTTACGGTGACTTCGTCCAGTTTCATAGAAATGGTGAATTATTTATTTATGTATCTAATCTCCCACTGGTTTTAACTCCCATAGTCTTCAAAGGAACTCATTTGATTGTGTCTTTATATATGTTGTATGAAGGAAATGAACCAATCACACGACACTGTGAAAGTGTGGATCTTATTCTGAGACTCAAGTATAAGAAGCTAGTGTGTTGCGTACACTAGAGGTACAGAGAGTGCCTCCAGCTGTTGAAATATCATGTAAAATATTTAAATAAACAAATAAAACATCATCAGATCAACACTTAAAGTGGACCTATCATGCTATATTTGAATAATATAGTGTAGGACCATACCTATATAAGGCATATTTATACTTTTTTTTTTTTTAAATACCAAACAGATCATGCATTTTAGCCATGCCTCATTTCGCTCAATTAGAAAATGTTAGCTCTGTTTTAGCAAGGGTTGATTCTGTGAGAACAGCACCATCTACAGGCCTGGCATATGTACTACAGCGTCTCCAGCGCTTTCGAACGGCAATGGCCGTGGCTGTCTCCTCCTGATTGGTGGAGTTGGCCCAATAGCCGTAGCGCCACCGTCCTGACGTCAGGACAGTGTTCAAATCTGGATCAGTTTTTATTAGATCCGTTGCAGCCCCTTTTTTAGAGATTTGGGTATGGAGGAAAATAGAGAGGGTTGTGTTTTCTGACACTTGGTGAGTTCCCTGGAACACCGGGGACACATATTCATGTAGAAAAGACGTACAAAAGTGCATTTTGCATGATAGGTCCCCTTTAACTCCAATTATGTAAACAGATTGATGGAATTACCACCATTTCCCACATTAAGAGGACTATAGCTGTTATCAGACACATAATCAGTTGTAATGTTACTTTAAGTGCTGTTTTTAAGACAGTATTTAACAGAAGGTTATGAATGTTGTGTTCCTTCCTCACCGGGGAGCTCTTGCCCACAGAGTTGTCGAGGTACAGATATCCTCCGATGATGTTCAGCTGCACTCGGAGCAGAACCACCAGCATGCAGGTGCTGTAAACCCCCACTATGGTGCGCGTGAAACCTGCACAAGATCAAATGTTAGATTCTGAAAAACCCCAAAACATGAGAGACATTACACAGCGATTATAATGTTTAGTAATGTCTGATGGGAGGAAAATAACTTACTGAGGATCTTTAAATCTTCCCAGATCTCCAGCTTATTGGCTGGTCTGTGAGACGAAGCGAAAAAACAAAATTAGAGTTTTGTTTTTTAATCATCAAAACTGTGAGTGTGTCATATGTCTCTGCAAACAGTAATGTAACACCTTAGCATGGATTCTTAGTACAAAAATCAATAAATATAGAAACAACATATATAATGTCTTAGCATTAACAAAGTATGTTCCCCGTAGAATCAAACGTATATAGGAATGAGTAAAACTACCTTCTTCTACTATTTTACAGTAAAAAGCACTTATACTCACTTTTCCTTGAGTAGTGCAGTGAGGCTTTCTGAATTCAGCTGATTGGTGATGGCTTCTTTCAGAGGAGGGAGCATGGACAGCACTGCAACACACACACAGTACAAAGAGTCAAATCAAACATGTGGAAAGCAAACATGAAATCCTTATTTGTTCGAGTCTTTTTAAGGAGATGTATGAAGTCTCACCGGTCATGTTGCATGTCCTCTGGTTGCTCTCAAAGTGAAACTGTCTTCTGGCCTGAGAGATGTAATCTGACGCCTCCTTCTCCTGCATGTCACTGAGCTTCTTCTGGGCATATTTACCCAGGAAGTACACTCCTGGAGGACCACAAGAAACATAAAACAGTGTAAATAACTGATAATAAAAAATATGAAAATAATAATGAAAATAACCCCTTTGTTCAATTCGAACTGCATGTAGGACCACCAGCATTTCATATTGAGTAGATGCCAATAACAGTAAATAGGTTTAAATTGCAATTTGGTATTAGATAGATGGATAGATGGATAGATGGATAGATGGATAGATAGAGAGATAGATAGTAAAATGAGCAACACATCTTATGAGTCTTTATTAATCTCTCTTTTTTTTTAAATGAAGCCTTGCAAGCAAACTCAACTCTTTCCCTGCATTCATCAACCAATTAATAATGTCATCATTTAATATTCTTTAAGTCTTACCCTAACCCTATGAATATGAATGAAATCAACACACTTTCAATGACTTCCCATGCTTACTTAATGCTACAAATATTTGAAGTAGTTCATTAGCTATCACTAATTATTACATAGTCATTAGCAAGTCACTGTTTAGCATTTTAGCTATCCAATGTTCACACTCACCTAGCTTTAAAGAGCTTAGCTACAAGTCAATATGCTAACATTGCATTGCACTCACACCAGACTCCATTCAACTTTTAAGTAATTTAAGGATTTTTCGCTCACTTGCAAAACCTCAAATAACTTTATAGCAAAACGATTGAAATACTTTTAATGTGATATACAAGCAGCAACCTACACAATGTTTATTTCAATTAATGTAGCTTTTGTCTTTTGGTCTTACAACAGGTCTTGAAGTAACATTGAAACTGATTATGTGTCTGATAACATCAGTAATTGTCATCTTAATGTGGGAAATTGTGGTAATTCAGGTATGCCGAATAGCAAATACATGCTACTTAATTCTTACAAATACTTGAAACATATTTTTAAAGCGTTAGTTCTTTCAATAAGTCAAATAAATATCACACATCAACATTTTTCAGTGTAGTGCAGCATGTTGCTAAAGCTAAGAGCTAGCTCAGATGCTAACATTACCTCCAAATAAAGCTCCGGTGAAAATAAACTTCCTTTTGTGGCGTTTCACAAAGTTCCAGACAGATGAAAACATCCTCAGGCTGTGAGATGTTCAGAAACTTCAACTCCACAAACTATTTGTGCTGATTAGTTTACTGACATTGTATCTGAGGACTTAGAGGCTAGTTAGCAACTTCTAGCTAACATGCTAACTGTCAAAAGAGCCAAAGTTCGTCAGTCAAGCTAAATCGAACACAGAGGACAACTTCCGGTTCTTGATTTCAAAATACGACACGAAGGACATAAGTAATACATAAATACAGGAATGCATAAATACAGGAATAAATACAGGAATATAAAAAATATAAGAATAAATAAATGTGAACAAAAAACCGAAAAACTTAATGTGGAAATAAATACAGGAATAAATAAATGAAAGTTGAAAATAAAACAGAACACACATTATATATCTTTAATGTATTTCTACATTTATTTCCACTTACATTTTCTATATTTATTCATTTACGTGTCTGTGTAAACTATACATCTTCATATCATCTCTCGATTTAATACACTTTTTTGGTTTAAACCTGTTTCTATTGGTCGGATCTAGTCAGCTGACATGGGACAGATCACGTCACCCTGTTGCTGTTTTGACGGGAAGAAAATGTCAAAACTTTTCCTGTTTACTGTCGTTTGAATCTCTATTTTGACTGGATATCTTTCTCCAGAAATGTCTCCTTAACACACTGCCCGTTTAGTCAGTGTATTAATGAGGATGTTGGAGTAAATGTCTCATATTCCGGTTTACATTCATCTCACTACAGTCAGCTTGACTCATCGAACGCATCCGCATGAACGTTGTGGAGTTCGATCGATTGTTCATGTCTTGAACTGGTCCGTCTAATATTATCATCCCCCGCGTGTAAACTACAGCGGAAGAAGTCGTTACTAAAGAGCGAAGAAAAAAAGCTACGAACATCCTTATCATCATCTAAAGTATGATTTTATTAAAGTAGAGTTAAGTAGCAGTCACCATGGGAACAGAGGAGAGTTTCTGTCCGAGTGAAGAGGAGATTGAGAAGTGGATGTCCAGCGCATTTGATATGGTGATTAAAACATTTCAGCCAAATATCGTCAATTTAGAGTTGTTTTTGAAGATTTCTGGTTACAACTGTTGTTTTCATTAACGTTTTTAGACATAAAACATTAAGGGTGTTAACAGGAATGTCTTGCCACCTATTATTAGCTTGGTGCTGATTTTACAGGAGTTCTGCAGGATGGTTTAATTACCATAATACACGTTAAGCTTTCCTTACATATCCACCAAACAAGTATAACAAATTATTTAAAAAATATGTAATCAGGGAATCATAATTTTACCTGAAAGATGATAAATACAAATATAATTAATTAACGAAAAAGTTCCATATTTTTCCTTGTTTAAACACTTTTAAGACAAAACTATTATCTTTAAAGTAGAAATACATTTTTCTTAATATTAACAAAATGTACAGTGCAAAAACTGACTCTTTTAAAATTGCAAAACTCACAAAAATCACAGAAAGAAAACGATAACAATAATAAATACAAGCAGTAAATAAACCATTGATACTTGTTGCAGCCCTCATCTTTATAAATAAGTGTCAGTGACTGTACCCTGTCTGAATTCCTCTTCTTCTGTGTGCTATATTTCTGTGTAACACTCTCTGATTGTCCTCAGTACTTGCTGCTTGTTGACCTGCTGTATGTGTCTCTTCAGGCGAGAGAGGCTCTGCAGAACGGAGAGGTGCCGGTCGGATGTCTGCTCGTCTACAACCATGAAGTGGTGGGAAAAGGGAGGAACGAAGTCAACGAGACCAAAAATGTAAGAAAACGTTTTTCCTGTTTCCTGTTTTTTTATGCAGAAATCTGTGAGTTTACCTAACATGCAGACCAGCATGGATTCAAATATCTATGTTTTGTCTCGTCAGTAAGTCGTAAAAACCAAAGCAATAACTTAATAATTGGATAGTTTGTGGCAATGCTCCTGTATTTATATTCCCCATTACATCAGTGGTAAACTCAAATCATGCAAATACACAGAGTTCCCCTATTAAAAACGTACATTTAAAGGGGAGTTCTGCATTTATCCAGCAAAAAAAAAGAATTGTAACAAATGGTGTGTGTGTGTGTGTGTGTGTGTGTGTGTGTGTGTGTGTGTGTGTGTGGTGTGTGTGTGTTGTGTGTGTGGTGTGTGTGTGTGTGTGTGTGTGTGTGTGTGTGTGTGTGTGTGTGTGTGTGTGTGTGTGTGTGTGTGTGTGTGTGTGTGTGTGTGTGTGTGTGTGTGTGTGTGTGTGTGTGTGTGTGTGTGTGTGTGTGTGTGTGTGTGTTAGGCCACACGTCACGCTGAGATGGTCGCCCTGGATCAGCTGCAGGACTGGTGTCGCCATAGTAACCTGGATGTGAGGTGTGTGTGTGAGCGTACAGCGCTGTACGTAACCGTGGAGCCATGCATCATGTGTGCTGCTGCCCTGCGCCTCTTCAGTATCCTGCCCCAACGTGTGTGTGTGTGTGTATATGTATATATATATATATATATATATATATGTGTATATGTATATATATATATATATATATATATATATATATATACAGTATATATATATATTAGTGTGTGTGTTCCTTGATGCTGTGTCAGAGCTGCCGGTGGTCGTGTTCGGCCCTCTCTGTGTGTGTGTGTGTGTGTGTGTGTGTGTGTGTGTGTGTGTATATATATAAGAGTGTGTGTTCCTTGACGCTGTGTCAGAACTGCCGGTGGTCGTGTTCGGCTGCAGGAACGACCGGTTCGGAGGCTGTGGGTCCGTGCTGGACGTCGCCTCTGCAGATTTACCTCTCACCGGAAACACATTTAAGGTCAGAGTTCTTCCTCTGCGTTTCTGCACGTGTGTCTGACGGCCAATCAACTATGTGCAATATGTGCTATATCTGCAATATATATATATATGCCGTTAATAGTGTGTGTGTGTGTGTGTTCAGTGTGTCTCAGGTCACAGAGCAGAAGAAGCTGTGGAGATGTTGAAGACTTTCTACAGGCAGGAGAATCCAAACGGTGAACAGAAACTCTTTTTCTTCCCTTTTCTCGTTCCTCCTCGTCATCTGTTCTCATCTGCTATTTTATATTTCTTGTTTACACTTTTTAGAAATAATTCACCATTTCTCTCATTGTTTCAACACCAATCCTCCTTTTTCTTCTTCTTTTTGAGTTTGTGTGTTGTTTCCATGATTTATTCATACATTTCAAAATGTATCTGTATAGAGTCTTTAGTACCTTTTTACTCTATATATAACATTTATTATTTTAGTTATTATTAATTGCAATGTTTTTATTACGCAATTTCTTGTCTTGAATTTTCTTTATGTTTTATCACAATTTAAACACTTTATTTGTATTTTTTTCTCCTCTTCCTAATTATAACCAAATTATATGTTCTGTGTGTTTCAGCCCCGAAACCCAAAACAAGGAAGGAGTGACGGAGCTCTCCCGGAAATATCAGCTGTAACATCTTGAGTTTATTCACCTTTTTCATCATCACTTTTGTTAAATAAATGTCATTATAAATTGTGTTTCATTGACTTCCTCAAACATTAGTGGCTGTTCCAACAATCTGCCAGCAGGGGGGGCAGTACTACTGTAACTCGTTAAACACACACACACACACACACACACACACACACACACACACACACACAGTTTGATGTTACTAAGTTATAGAATGTTTCACATCTCTCTTTCTCTCTCTATCTCTCTCTAACACACACACACATACCATGTATACATCACTTCAGGGGACATTACATTGACTTACATGCATTTCCTGGAGACTTATCCTAACCTTAACCATAACCAACACATGCCTAACCCTAACCCTAAACCTAACCAAGTCTTCACCCTAAAATTAATGATACCCCTCATGGGGACCTCCATTTTGTCCCCATAAGGGAGGCAAGTCCCCACATGTGACTGTGTAAACAGATTGAAGTCCCCACAAGTATAGTAATGCAAGGACACACACACAGTTTGATGTTACTAAGTTATAGAATGTTTCACATCTCTCTTTCTCCCTCTATCTCTCTCTAACACACACACACACACTTTACAGTAACTTTTGACAGATTGAGAATGTGGGCCTCTACAACGTGTTTTCCTGGAATATGATCTGGTCGACATTTCAAGACATATCATGTGTCGTATTTATCGTCTCATTCATCTTATTTAGAAATTGCAATCCCTTGCAGAAAAAACATTATTATTTTTTATTGCATATTTTTTTAAAGCTGATACAAAAACCGACGGCAGAGTATCTTCTTTCCTCTAGCTTTTTTTTTCCGAATGTAGCTTACTGTAAATGGACTACAACTGCATTTGGTTGCATAACCCCGTGTCGTCCAATCACAATAAATTGACCTTGATCCTTGAACCTTGTCGATGCATTTGCAGTAACTGCTACAATAATGGGAAGGTAGGGTAGGTAATTCACTTCAGAACCACTTTTTGTTATATTCCATGGAATGCTCTTAACATCCCGATAGCAATGAATACATTAAATGCTTTGACAATAAATACATTAAAAAAATGTCATCTGTGGAAGCCGTAGTACTGTAAAAAGCAAGACCAATTATCTGAGCCGGCCCGGCTAAAATAACTGGATGGCCTACCTGCCTGTCAGCCTTCCATCTCGTGCACAAACTTATCTCGTGACCTCGTTGGTCATGTGCGCGTTCGTGTGTGTTGGAGGAGGGGCACTGTAATGGAGCGTCCACACAGCAGTGTTAAAAAATCTTGAAACGCTTCTGCCCATTCACTTTGAATGGGGTGACGTCATTTGCCTCACTTTTCGCCGAACTGCATTGTGGGCAGGCGAGCGGAGATTTTCAGGATTTTCAGGATTCAAAGTTGAGCAATGTTCAACTTTTGAAGCTGAGGTGGAAGCGTCAGCCAATCAAATCCCGTGTACGAAAATCTGACAGTTCAAGCTCTAGCCAATCAAACGGCGTGTATGCTGGGAGAGACATACCGCAGGTCATTTCCTCATATTCCAAAAAATGGAGGAGAAATTAGCGGTAGGGAATCACCCGGTGCTTTATGACCAGTCCCTATTTACCTACCGGGATACAAACCGGAGGAGCCAGGCATGGAGGGATGGTGGCCAGAGACAGTGGTATGTTTTCGCCTGTTTGGGGAGTTTTTATCCAGTTTACTTCAAACTTTTTTGCTTCGTATGTCGCGGGCGGGAGATTCATGTGATTGGTTGTTGGTGCCTTGCTCGCAAAAAATCCCCAAGCTTCAGATACGCCCACCTCCAAGATTTTTTTAACGCTGCTGTGTGGACGGTCCGGAAGTCTGAAGGAAGGGGCAGATTTTTTTCGGCTGCGTACTTTCAAATTCTACCGCACTCGAGCTGGTTTCTCCATTCTTACCTACCCCACCTTTAATTGATAGCTGTTTGATTGCTTTGTGAGAGAAGCTGTTTGAATCAATATTCTTCTAAGTACAATAGATACAACTAGAGAATGCAATTCCTGAAGAAATTGCTAGTGGGAATGCTTTATGCTGAAAAACTGACGCTAAACTACTATGCTGAAATGTAATGTGTAAGAAGAAAGTGAAGAATTTAGATTGAAATGATACATGAACACTGGGGGCTTGAATGTGTGATGAGAGAAGAAAAGAAAGTAAAAAGGCTTGGAAAAGCAGCAGAATATTTGAACTGCAAACTTTTGAACTAACTTGATGGCGAATGATCTGTCGCCATGCCAACAGCATTTGATCACATCCCATAATACGCTTAGATGCATTGATGGCTGCATCGTTACCAAACCTGTGAAGTTTTGGGCCGTTTGGAGCATTTTCACTGAAGTTATGAGAAAACTGTGTTTCATGGTGAGCATTGTGTTCATTGTGAAATCTCAAAACTGTCCCGTAGATGTCTTCACGGCTGGACTGTTAGCACACATGTGAAGTTTGAGCACTTTTCATAGGAGTTATAGCGACATCGTCTTTTATGGCAAGAGATGCGTTTCCATGGAAACGGCATATGATAACATCCCATAATTGACGTAGAGCTGTTGAGAGCTGGACCGTTAACCATTATCTGATGTCTGGTGCTGTTTTGACCCTTTTCATAGGCATTACGACAACATCGTGTTTTATGGCGAGGGATGTGTTTCCATGGCAACAGCCTGTGGTGAGATCTCAGATTTGGCGTAAAGCTGTTGAGGCATGGACCGGTGATATACAAGCAAAGTTTCGGGGACGATCGGACCGTGTCCATTGGAGTTACAGCGACATCGTGTTTTATGGCGAGGGATGCGTTTCCATGGAAACGGCATATGAAGACACCCATAATTGACGGAGAGCTGTTGAGGGCAGGACCATTAACCATTATCTGAAATCTGCTGCTCTGAGCATGTCAGTTGGAGTGATGACATCATTGTGTTCCATGACACAGGTGTTTATATTTGAGCTAACAACGTGTCCAGAGATCAGAGGTTTCCATGGTGATGTGCAGTAATCAGTGAGAGGAGAGCATTTGAATTGTTCTGAATGAGAGATAAACCTGTTACATGTGAACGTTTTGTTGAAGAACCGTAACAGATATCGGTGAAATTTCAAAGCGTGAAGCATGTCAAGGAACTAGAGCAGGGGTCTCAAACTCAAGGCCCGGGGGCCAAATCCGGCCCGCGACTTCATTTTATGTGGCCCAGCAAGAGCTTGTAAAGAATATAATACGTTTATTATACGGTTACATGCCACTTTACAGAAGCAGGTTGCCCATAAACTACATGTCCCACAATGCATCTCGTTTTGTGACATGCACACTGAAGAGACTTGCAATTATTTGCCCTGGACTTCTGCTTTCAGACGTAGTTAATTACTAAGTTATTATCCTATCCGATAATAATCCAATTCAGAGGCAATAATGTAATATAATACATTATTTTATATATATATATTATATATTTATATAGTTACAACCGGCCCTTTGAGTGCAACCTTTATGTGAATGTGGCCCGCGATGAAATTGAGTTTGACACCCCTGAACTAGAGCATCTGAAGTGTACTTTTTGTGTACTTTCGGGTTAATAATGTGGCCTTTTTGGCAGATTAACTAAAGGTGTGCGGCTGCTGTGGTGGGGAAAGATGAGGCTGAACTTACAATGGGGTTTAATGGAGACATGTTGAACGTTTTTGTCACTTCATGCCCTCAAGCATTTTGTTGAATTATTTTGCTTAATTATTTTTTATTTTTCAAGCTACGAGATGTTTTCCTACGTTTCTCATGAAAGATTATGTCTCAGGAATGTAGGGTTTGGGAATTATGGCAGGTTTAAAAGAAAATATGAAGGCAAAATTAAATCTGTCCTCCACTCTAGCTGTGACATCACGCACTCTAAATCTGAAGAAGGCCTCTTTACCAAGGTCTGAACAATGTTTAATATCTCTAAAAGTATGAATCAGATTTAAAAGTTGTGTTACACGAATAATGTCAGAAAGATGTGTAACATTTTAAAGTTGGAATGAGGTTTCTGAGTGAGAGTATGAAGGAACAGTTAGCAGTTGAAGTTGCATGAAGATTTTTCAAGTCTGAAGAGTTTCTCCATTGACTTCCATGTTAAAAATGTGATGAATTATGGGATGTATCTCTGTAATTATGAAAGTTATGAATAAGAAAAGTAATAGCCATCGATTCCCGACCGAGCTGAACGTTTTGATGTTTGAACGGAGTTTCTGCGATGTGGAATGTTGGAGCAGAAGAGGCGCAAAATAACCCGGCGGAATAATAAAGAATTTTGTGCGTCGAAGAAATGACCACATTTAGTTGGGGTCACAGTTATAAACCCACAGAGAATCACCTGACTGTGCAGTTCTCCTCAGCTACGCATAGCATCTTAGCATCTTTACCTCATAGTTTTGGTTTTATTGGCCAAAATATTTGCTGTTTTATGTTCTTTCCAAAAGCTGCAATATGAAGTTTTCCCATCAGGCCGCTGCTTTAAGAGAAACATTTCTCACTGAACCTGCCTGACTAGAGAAGTAAAGGAATGGTAACTGGAAGCAGACATTTGTGGAGGGAAAGTTAATAGAATTAAACCAAATGACACACCTGGCCACAAAATGACAAGAGGTGACAGACACTCCAACCAGCTTCACATGACAAAGATTGTATACTGTAAAGTGAAATAAGTATATCATTTCCTGGCAGGAACTTTGTTTTTGAAGCGAGTGTCAGGTTCTCGAATATCAGTAACATACATGTAGCACAATACAGAGGACAAAAAAGTAAGATGAACCCAACCTGAGTTTTCCCCTAAATAAGACACAAAGCAGGTGGACATACATCCTCTTGGATTTACGTTGTGAAACAGGGTCCAGTATGTATAGGAGGTTTTAAAGTGACGACAGAAGAATGGACACCTTATCTCCTATTATTGTTTTCTCCTTCAATCCCCCTATCTTTTTAGAATGGCGTATCTCGTTCAGTTTTTTTTAAAGCTGCATTCTTGTTTTGAAAGAAAAAACTGGTGATTGCAGTGGGGGGGGGGGGTATTTACTCCCCCAGCTGTATTTAAGGAGACAGGACAGCACTTCATGAACCAAACTGTTCCACTGAGAGGTCCTGCTGGTGAGTCTCTTTGTTTTTGCTGAGAATGTAAACATGCAACTATTTCTTTTCATTTTAAGAATTTTTTGTAACTATTTATTTTAAAATAATGTGATTTTTGTTGAATGTATGCTTAGATTGTAAATGTATTTAGTGTAAATGCTGCAATGCATTGGTATGATTTTTTTTATAGCTTTCAACCTTTACACACATTTTCCGCACTATTAAAAGCTGTTTTTCTTGTTAAAACTCACATTCTTATGATTTCAAAGCAACTCCACTTATTTTGATAATGCTCATGTTGATTTAAATTCCTAATTTCAAACTTCCCTTACAGTCTTAAAGGTCCCTGATCCTCTGCAACCATGATCAAATTGGTAATGTTTTGATTTTGGATTATATTTCCTTTCATTCTATGTAGATTTACAAGTTCTGCATATACAGTATGTCATAATAAACTTTACATTTTGTATTTCCTCCGATAGTTAAGTGTTGCCATTGTTGCCAGCATTGTTCTTCGGTAGGTTAATTATAAAAATGACATGATCATATTGTATTCACCCGAAATATACAAAGTCACAGTTTGTCAAAATGTTCTCTTAACCTTTACCAGAAAGCCACCAGCTGCGTCCCCGTGCTGCCGACGTCCAGAAGTTACAGAAGTTCCAGAAGTTCCAGAAGTTCCAGAAGTTACAGTGGTGAAGCCAGGTAAGTAATTTGTTAACTATCACTATGGGCCCTGCCTGTACCTGTTCGCTCTGCCATCGGCGTGAAGGGTCTGCTACAAGCGACCAACAGAAAGGTTCATGTTAATGTTGTTGCCCGTCACAAAGGCACGTCACCTCACAGTTTGTAACATTTTTCTCTTAACCTTTACCAGAAAAGCCCCCAGCTGCGTCCCCCGTCCATTCGTACTTCCAGAAGTTACAAAGTTCCAGTGGTTGAAAGCCAGGTAAGTAATTTGTTAAACCATTCAGTGTCTCCCTTTGTTTAGAGACTTTCTCTTAATTAATTTTGGTTCTTTTTATTCTATTTATGAACTTCCCTGCGACTATCCCACCCACATTCGTAAGCAAATCATACCTATTGACACTTCACAAATCCCAACATGTGCTATTTCAGTAATGTCTTAAATGTATTGTTGCTTACCTATCTCATTTTAAATGCCCTGGTCCAGAATGCTGGACTGCCTGGTTTGACAGAGATGACCCCAGTGGATCTGGAGACTGGGAAACCTTCTACAATCTTTACAAGGAGAACCCTGGAAAGATCTGCCCCAAACCACAGGCTGTAGAGGCCACGACTCTCTCTGGACTCAGTGTGGCCGCAGCAGGGGAGGTGATTTTTCAGTAAGTGCTGAACAAGTAGGAATAATTTGAATGTTTGATGTGATGGTTAATACTGTATTCTACTGAATGTGGTTGCTTAAGTGTTGCTACTGCATATGTTTGTGTACCTGGTGACACCAAATTAATATTTCCACATACTATTTTTGTTCTATTGACTAGCCATATACTTGGTAACCAATGAGCAATGGGAATTAGTAGAGGGGGTTCAGTCAGTTTGCCAGTCACAATTGTATAGTAACTGGGTATATTTTAAATCAATTATCTTTCTCACAAGCCTTCAGTGTGTTATACTACACACTAGTTAAAAAAAACGCTGGCTTTGTGAGGCTGTACTTAGGAACAGTGTTGAATTGAATTGAAATGCTAATGTTGGCTTGCCAAAGTGATTACACGTATTCCTGCAGGGGACATGAATGTGTTACTGAATGAAATTGCTATCCATCCAATCTGTTAAAACACTCAATACCGCTCTTGTCAACTTCCTGTTGGCACTGGAGGAAAGGCCTAAAAAATAAGAAAGCATTTATCCTCCAGGGAACAGGAATGCATGTACAGAATCCCCATGGTACCCAATCAACCTTTTGGGGAGATATTTCCATCTGGGACTAAACTTTTCTTTTCAGAAATGACGCCACTTCAGGATTCGTCTGCAGAAACGTGATCAACCCAAACAAGAGTGCAGTGACTACCGTGTTCGTTTCAGCTGCTGCCATCCCCCTTTCTGTGGTGGAGGAGGTAAGAGCACACCACACTGTATAAGCACTCTCTTGTATAAACATTCATTTAGGAGAGTTTTACAGCTTCCTACCCAGTCGTCCTCTCACTCTTTTATTGCTCCTTGCAGTGTGCTGGACCGACTGGTTTGACCGTGACATCCCAGTGGCACAGGGGACTGGGAGCTTTTGAGTTAACCTGAGGAAAGACACCCAGGAAAGATCTGTGAATACCCTCTGTACATTGAGGTCGTTACCACGGACACGATACCCCAGCCACCTCCACAGGGGAGAACTTCTATAGTAAGTTGCCTCATTGAAATAATGCAAATGATTATTTAACCACACTCCCAGGAATACATCGGTACTTCTGAACATTAAAAACTGCTTACAAGTCACCCACATGTGCTGCCTGGAGCTACACCTATAACAGTGAATAAAACTCTGTACATGGACATTTATTGACATTAGAAGACATGTCATTGTATTGGATATCTGAGATGTTCCACCTGACAACAAGAACAATTATGATAATTGAAAGGTTGTAGAGGTTTATCTCAACTAGCATCAATGTACTTTAATAATTGGGTTTATATCAGAGCTAAACATGAATTATGGTCGAAGCAACATATCCAATTAAAAATATGTTTTTGTTGCTTTTAAAATGGTTTGCTTCATATAACTATCCAACTGATTCATTTCATAATTGGTATTGTTTTTCAGCTTCAATCCGACTCAGGGATTTGTTTGCCGCAAAAAGGACCAGAAATCGGGCGAGTGCCGTGACTACAAAGTTCGCTTTGGGTGCCCGTGCAAGAATGAAGCTGCGACTCTACACAGGGGGTGAACAGTTAGGACGATTCTAAGGGCCGTGACTGACAGGGGCCCAAACTATTTAGAACATTAAGAAAGAAATGTTTAAGTAACCAATGTGATATCTTTTCATGGGGCCCAAAATCCCTGGCGGCGCCCCCTGACTCATCTCCACAGCAACATCCAACAAGAATATGAAGCTTCGATTGCTTTAAATGTTCCTTTTCTCTTACTGTACCTTTCTATTGTATATCTCA